>NW_020897762.1:1594009-1840876 GCF_003984885.1 Neopelma chrysocephalum
GCCCACGCAGGGAGCACTCACCATTATATATATTCGTTGGACCAGGTTTCTGGCACGTTGGGGTGCTTTAAACTTGAGCGGATTCATGTACAAATCAATTCAGAATTGGGAAACCATCACTTCCCTTATGTATACATCTCTCCTGCGTTACCAGTTTTCCAGCTGGGAAGGCTGGCAGGTAGACAGCTTCAGGGGTGGCTGCCAATGCTGATTCATGACCCAACCCACAAAGGATATTAATATGGTACCATAAGAACATTTTCCCCTCAAAGACAATGAATGTGTAATTTCTGTGATGCAAGTGGAGGTCAGTCTGATGCTGCTCTCCTGCCAGGAAGTTATACAATAAGTTTATAAGTGTACTTGTTGGGGAGAGCCAAAACCTCAGAATCCCTTTCAAAGCCAGTTTTTTACCCCATTTGGTTTACTGTGAGCCCCTGGGTTTTGGCCAGCTATAGACATACCATAAATTAATTTTATTCTGCAATTTTAGAAAGCACTGTAAGGTTTAAGAATATTTTTTCCAGTTGTCACGTTTCTAAATATTTCTTTTTTTTCTTGCCATATTCAGTGCCAAAAAGCACAGCTTAGGAATGCAGTAGGAACATAGAAATTGCCACAACAGTCCATCTTGTCAGTCTCCTGTCTCTGTCGGCTGCTGGTGCCAGATGCAAATTCTTGAAGCAACTACGTAAAAGAAGTTCTCCTAAAATAAAAAATACTGAGGTGTGGTGGGAGGGAAGAAAAATAAGAGTTGCGGGAGGGAGTGGGCAGAAAGCCTTTTAATTTATTTGTTTATTTATTTATTCCAGCTACCTACAGATTTGTTTTACAGAACTTCAGGCTGACTTATCGTTTTACCTTCTCTTGCTGTGTAGCCCTCAACTGTGCCACATATGGGAGGCAGCAAAAAAAGAGAAGGGAGCTTCTTACTTTTTGTTTCAGGAGAAGGGAGCTTACTTTCTGTATCAGAAGGGGACATAAAAGGCTTTAAAAGATGACAACAATTTGTCAAAGATCATGGGAAGATGGAGCAGATCATTTACCAGAGGCGACAGCCAGGATGCCTCGTGGAGCGCAGTGCCGGGAAGCAGGATATGCTGAATATCCTTACGGCAAGTTCATCTAGCCTGTCTAATGGCTAGTTATTGTTTGAAGTGCTTGCATGAAAGCACAGCACCGTGTGAGCGCTAGGAAATTCAATGGTACAAGGGAGTTATTTAGCTTATGCCCTTGAGATTAATCACAGGCTCAGTAACAGCTCCAGAGCGATCTCTTCCTGCTGTAATGTGACTTAGATAGCAACAGAGCAGCCAAGGACTGGGCAGTTTGCAAAAAATCATAATGTCAAATATCTTGATGCCAAACTATTTTGATGTGGAGTGGAATCGCCAGTTCCCGACGTGCAGCTTTGCAGCCAGTGGAGCAGCAGGACCCGCTCCCTGCCTCGGTTAATCCGCTGGAAAACTGTGTTCCTTATCGCCCTCGGGAGCCCGTCAGGGCTCAGTCACGACAAGGCAAGGGAGGGAGGAAGCAGGTACAGATCTCGGGGACGCTGCTGTGAGTGGTGAACGTTCCCGCTGATGTCTGAGGAATCATTTTCCATGCTGCAAAAGAGAGTGAAATATCCTCCAGGTGTTCGGTGTCGAGGACTGTGATCTGATCTCTTAGCAGGTTCATTAGCTGGACGGAGGGGACTCTCACCAGTATTTCCTGGTGCTTTCGTGTGCAGGAAGCTTAGTGGAGACTTCAGACAAGCATTTCGGTGTGAAAGCATACAGAAAATGCAGTGGATTAGTAGAGGCTTCTGTATAGAAGTTACTAACCCTGTGCTGGATCATATTCATAAGCAATTTTAGGGATCAACATATTCCTTGTCCAAGAATCTTTCCATCCTTACTGATAAGTGTACTGGATGAAGGGTATAATTAATTTAAATGAATGTCTTGTGCTTGTGTCTGAAGCTTATCCAGCACGGATCTTGTTCACTGAGAAGGAAAATAAATGCTTTTTTCTTCTATTTATTGCTGCTCTGGTGTGGGCCACCTACATACAAGGAGAGATTTTCTTCGATACACGTCCCCCCAAAATGTCACCCTAAATGATCAAGAGGAGAAAAAATAAAAAGCACATTCCACATACATAAAATATGTAATTAAAATGATGAATTATTGTAAGATAGAATATTAGCCTTTTGACATTTTAATCTGAGCAGGAGAGAGTGAGAGAGTGAATTCGGAGCCGCTCAATTAAATTTAGAATTTTTTCCCCTCCATTGTTATGAATAAATAGAAAGATTCTGTAGCAGTCTGCGGAATTATTAATTGCAAGTACTGTAGAAGGTGCATGCACCGTATCATGAAATGGAGTATCATTGTTAGTGACTATATTTCTTGGTAATTAAGGCCCAGACTAATGATGCAAGTTTTCTTCAGCATGATTTTCATCTGATTATGAGGCTGCTTCATTAAGAGCACTCAGACTAACGAGCTGTAGCTGTAATAAAGTAATTTTCTGTCTTGTGCTCTGATTGATAAAGAGTTTCTATAGCTAAAAGGAATTGAAAATATAATTATAATTAGAAATGGTTGAATAAAGTTATTACAGGATTGCTGAAGGGTAGTGCAATTGACACCATAATGTTTTTTGGAAGTGTGCATCTTAAAATTAGACTTTATAAAAGGAAGGGGAAAAAAAAAAGCAACCCGCAACCCCAAACCCTCTGTGCTAATAAATGGGCAGAATGTTGCTGCTTCCATAAAATGAACTGTTAGATTAAAGTAAAATGAGGTTTTCCCACATTGTTCAGAACAAGAAAAACATATGCAGGAAGAATGCTGTTGCCTTTCTTCCCAGCATTCCTCTTAAGTGAAGTAAAGCTTATGAAAGTGCTTTTTACTCCATTTATAAAAATTTTCATGCTGCCATATGTTACAAAAAAGATCTTTTTGATTAAGCTGATGTGTTTTGAAGCATACAGTATAATTTTGGAGTTTCCCTTTAAAAATGTGCAAAGAGTTATGTGAGTTATGTGAGTCTTTTCTATATATTTGCATACGGTAACTAGTGGTCTTTAAATATGTTTTTTGAATGGAGAGGTTTTCCTTTCTTTCTCTCTTTTTTTAATCTCCTTGCATTGGCCAATATCAAAATATAACTGGGTCAAATACAAGGTCTCTCTTTTTTTCTCCAGGGGAAGCAAATCGACTTTTTATCCCAGAAACCTTATTCTTTTTTTATGATGTTCATATTATAAACAGCACAAACTCCGTTAGAGCAATCCTTCGTGCGTATGTCATGGGATATATATGCTATATTGATAGAAAAAACTATAATAAGGGTTTTATTTAGAATTAGCTGATGCACTTTAGTACTCAGAAGTTGTTTGACTTATTTAATTTGGAGGCTTTCTGTATTGCTGTATCTCCCTCTCTGGAAGTCATGCATATATTTTAAAGCTACAGTTATGCACATTTGGTTATGTAAATCTGTCCCATGCAGACTCCAAGGAACTTTATTGTATTGGATTGAACCAAACAGTAGATCATCTAGATGTATATTTATGCTAATTAACTTAAATCCAGCATTTTGCATTGATTGCTCAGTCATAATGCTTTTTGGAAGATTTTTAGAATTTTTGAAAATCATTCTTAACACATTATATGGTGATAAAAGTGTGTTATTGGAATACCATTAGCAGGAATAAAAAAAGAGCAGAATTTTATTGGTTGTTCATTGAAAATGTTAGCTGTGATTAGTTACATAATCCTACATTAACCTGTAAATTAAAATTCCTTGGTGCAATTTGATGGCTGATTTAATTTTGTCTTTCTTTGTTTGCCGCAGGCTAATTCCATTATGAATTCTTTATACAGCCTTTTCCCTCAATGATTAGCAGCTTCTACTCAAGTTCTGATTACTATTGTACACTTAGCACTACATAAAGCTGGGGATTAATATTCCCCTGAAGAATTGTTGCTATGGATCTGCTCTATTCCTTCTAAGAGATGTTTCTGCAGCTTCAATTGTCCATAAATTATGATCTCTAGTGAATTATCAGTGGGAGTGAACTAAGCTTAACAAGCTGAAGAGAGCACTCTAGTTCTGAAAGAAAAAGGGAGAGAGAGATAAAAAGATTCTCAATTATTAATTGCAAGGTTTCCATAATACAGAAGTGGTGATATTTTCCCTATCTTCATTCCTGTGAGCATGTAAGAAATCAGGGTGAGTCAGAAACACCGAAGTCCTAACCCCCTCCAGCACTTAGAGATAAAACCTACAGGAGGATCTTAATTATGTGGAAATGGAGGTGGAAAAACCAGCCCTATCACCCTGGGTTTTAAGTTTGTATTTTGGCTCTTCTAACTTCTATTTCGCCATCTCTGTCCTCCTGGTATAGTTTCCAGTCTGTCGATTGCCCGATTAGTAGCCTGGCTCAACTGCCTTTAAAATATAGTTGGGATTAATAGGGGATTTAATTGCAGATGTCTGAGGAGCTTTCATATTTGGAGAGGTTTTATTAAGAGACAGCTATTCCAGTTCAAGTTTGTGAGCACTTTGCTATGCTCCCATCTGTTCTCCTTTGTTAGGGCTTTAAAGTCATATTTCTCCTACTGATTCATGGCTGTTTTCCTTCTCCTCCCCTGAAAAATGTGTTTTGAAGGCTGGAGTGCAGTGTTATTCTTTCTTGCTGGGTATGTTCGATTTTCGTAATTGAGAGGATCATGTCCTCCTGCTTTCCAGCCCCAGCCAAGCCCCCTCCTGCTCAAACTTTAGACTGCAGAGTTCTGGGGGTAAAAGGCTGCTGCAGACCTGACTTTGCATATGCCTCCTTTTCAGGGAAGTCCTCGGGTGGCACAAAGCTGGCCTTGCAACCACTGTGCCTGGTTTCTGCGAGGTGGGAGGAGGCAGTGACTTTGCATCACTGCCCAGCAGATGCAGAGCTACTCCTCATTCACTCAGGGTACTGGAACAGAATGTCTTTGGCTGTTCTATGCCGAAGGGAATGGAAATCTGTGGTTCAGTTAGACTGAAGGAGTGTTTTAGGCTGTCTTGAGACCCTTAGGTATTTTTTTAGGTGTTCTTCAGGCTAAAACGCTGTTGGACTGCATCTGCTAGAGCTACTTCATGCATTGTGGTGCATTAGCTGTAGTGGTAAATCATATTTACTAACACACGGTTAGAAGGACTCTAGGAGTTACTGTACTATCCTGAATGCTGTCAAGTAACCTGTGCTAGGCCAAAAGAGTTGTTTAGGCACTGAGATCTGACAGCATCTCAGCCCCATTCCAGGAGAAACAAATAACTTTTAACGTGTGACTAATAGAAGGTGTTTTTTCATCTCTCTTTTCAAAGCCCTGCTTGACAATATTCAGCAAAATCTGTATATGTTTTAAATTAAAAACAGCAGCTGAGTCCAACTGGTGTTTTGTACTTGGAACTAGTGACAGGAAAACAAAGGTGGGTTCGTTAGGTGACAGGGTCTGAATTCTCTGGTCTGCTAGTCCACTTAGTGCTGCTTACTGAAACTGCTGGAGATTCCCATCAAACAATTCCCTGTGGAGCCAGTGTTGCCTATTGTCTCAGCCCATAGCACAACCAACAGAAGATGATGTATATGGAACAGTCTTTGATTATCCTCAAATGCTAGATGTTTGGACTAGGAAAACTGAGGAGAGGTTAGGGTAGTCCCTGCAGAAGGGCAAACTGGGTATTCATGCTTTTTAAAAATTTTTGTTTCTTTCTCGCCTGTGTGTTCTCTGCAGTGCTCAGAAACTCAGTGTAATGAACAATTTAACCTTATAGTTTCCATTCAGTCTGTCATGTTGAATAACCACTAACACATTATTCTTGAAGAAGCTGATCTTTTTTCTCCCAATGCACTCTCTTGTCTTCGTAGCCTCCTGTTGGAATTTTACTTCTTATGCTAGGATTTAAATCTACCTAGTGGTTTTGGGTGTTTTGGAGCTCTATTGTGAAAAATAGTGTCTTGAATCTTTGCCTCCTGTGTCCCCTTAATGATTTTAAAGGTCTCACTGCTACAATCTCCTTTAGATAGCAATTTTCCACCTTGAAGATTACTGTCTCCCTACTCTGAGTGTCCCCTCCTGTGCTCAGGAGTTGCTTTTCCTTCTTTACTCCTTCCCAAATCTGCTGGATTCTTTTCCAGGTGGGGCAATCAGAACCACCTGCAGTACTGCAGACTTGGGTGTGCTGTGAGTTTGTCATAATTACGTTTTCCTGTGTTTATTGGCATTGTATTCCCAGTCACCTATTGCTGAACAAGTCTCAAGGACTTTTAGTAGGGTAGTCTTAATGTTTGTTCTCATGTGCAGACAATGATCCTTTTGTTACTCCTGCTATATTGACAGTGAAGGCAATAGAATGAATAAAAAAATGTCCTTCTTGTTTGTTACTTCTGTCAATTGATGCTAAGGTTGCCACAGTAAAGGTCTTAACTTATGCTCCAGGCGCAATCATGTCACTGACATCAGTGCCAAACTAGACTGTGATGGCAACTACTTCTTTTTTTGTTTCTTTTCCTTTAATTTGATGATAGTAATCATCATTCTGCTGATTTCTCTGTTTTCTAGCTGAGATTCTAGTTCTAGGGTCAGCTCCAGCATTCACCTTGCACATCACTGATCAAATCATCATGGAAGTGAAACAGTAATTGTTCTTATTCCTTTTTTTGGGGTTGTGTCTAGCTGTGACTGAAGCTGGTTTTGCTGCAGTTTGGATTCAGCAGGACTTTTACCCAGACTGAGACCAGTAGAATAGAAGAAATATTGGTCTGAGCTTGTTTTCAGTTCAAGTTTGGCTCTCTGGAGGGATAAACCCCATAAGGTTTCTGCCCAGTCCCCTCTATCCACCTCCGTTTGAGCGCTCGATGTCTTTCCAATGTTATCACTGTCTCTCTCCCCTCCCCTAAGTGCTGCCTTCTCTCTCTCTCTCTCTGCTCTGTCGCATTCAAATGGACTAATTGGTGAAAGAGGGCAGCAGAGATCCTTTTTAATAGTGTGTCTGCCTCAGCTATGAAGAGGAGAGCTCCTAAGCAGAGAGGTGTTTGTGAGCAGCCCAGTGCAGGGCTGGGGGGCATGCCTGTGCTGACTCCAAGGGAGGAAGAGTGAGGATGAAGAAGGGTGCAGCACAAGGCAGAGATGCTCATGTGTACCTGTGAAGCCAAGTTAGCAAAAAGCTGGATCAGTCCTTAATTAAGAAAAGGCCTTGGAATTGTGTTGATGATAGAGCAAATGGGATACAGTCCCAGAATGCATGAAATATTCAGATGTAAATGTGTGTATGTGTTCTGTAGGTGTGACAGGCCAAACTGAACACTGAAAATGATGTTCAGTGGTCTTTTCCAACCCCAAAGGTTTTCTGAATGTGAAGGTAAGTGTGACCTAAACGAGGGGGAAGTGTGAATTATATTGGAGAGAAAGCATTGAATCCCCTCCCCTCACTCCCAAGGGATTCCTTTCCAATTGCATGGAATTCAGAATTCATTAAAAGCTGGTCTGGAAGGTGTCCCTCCCATGTGTGGGGAGTTACAACAATCGAGGTAGACTGGATGGATGACATCCTGTGGCACATTTGCCCGAACCATTGTGAGGGGCAATCAGTGATGGAGGTTATGTAACTCCTTGTGTCAGTTCTTTCTGGTGCTTCTTCGTGTTTGTTCTAGTCCTTACCTTTTATATTTGTGTCTTGAACCTTCTAGAAACTTCATCCCACTGCTGCTCAGCTGCATCCACTCTTGAAATGGATGCAGGGTTCATGTGAAGCCCTACTGACACTGCAGAGAGCAGAGGGGTTATTCGATGTGAATTCAAGGCTGTACACCCTGTTTACCTATTCCAGCATTGCGTTTTGTCTTTTCTCAACAGCAGAGCTATGTTCACTCTGATCCAGTAACCCCTGCACATGTTTCTGGAGAACTGCTGTTTGGCCACATGCTTCCTGTGCTTAAACAGTTAAATACTCCAACATCACTTTGTAATTTTGCCCCTTTTTATTTCTTTTCTGTCTGTTTCTCTGATTTGTCAAGAGCATTTGAACCTTCTCCCTTCAGCTTTCTGCTACTCTGAAGTGGGCTAAACTTGGTACAAACAAGTTTTACTCTTCCTTCATTTTAAATTGGGATGTCAAATCATAATTCATCTTCTTACACCACGAGCAGCTGATGTACATTGTTCTGTAGGTCTCATTGTCCATGTAACCTTAAAGGAAAATTTTTTCTGCTTTGTTGGTGGCTTCACCTCTTCCTGCAGGAAATAAATTTGGAATTTTAGGGCCAGAGGGCAATTTTTCCCATTGAAGCTGTCTTGATTAATTTGCTGTTTTATTTGTTTCTAAGTCAGATCATAATGAGAGTGTGGCATTTTTCATTAACGGTGTATCTTCCTGTCAGAAAATTCATATGAGAGTGAAAAGTGGCTCCCTAGAAAACTTCACCCACATCCTTGACTGTCTTTCTCAGACATTTTTTAGTTCAGAGATTTACTTCACCTCCACTCCCCTCCTGCCCTCCTTTCTAGCACTGTCAATACTTTATGAGAGATCTAGATGGCACAGGTACTCCTTGAAAGTTCCTGGTTGAGCACCTAAAAATATTTAAGCAATATGACATAAGAGGCAGTGCATTTCTGAGCAATCATTGCACATCTCACACAGCAGTTTAAGGGCAGCAGCCGAAGGCCTGTAAGCAGCCCCCAAATGTCTGAGTACTTGAAAAGGGCACAGACTTGCTGTGAAGAACAGTAATAGAGACAAGAAAATGAGAGGATGGAGGCAGCCTAGACAAGAAGATTTACAGAGTGTTGTAGAAATAAATACACTGCCAACAGCTTGTCACATGTTCCATTCACGCATTTACTGAACTCTGCAGAAATAGATGTGTTTAATCAAAGAAGTGGAACTTTTTAAGATCAGTTGGCAAGTGAACCTTTGCCAGATTTGTTTTCTGGACATAAAGTTATGTCTGTAGCAGGGTGGAAAATATTCCTTGATTCAAAGATTTACAGCAAGAATGAATTTACCAGTCAGGTAGATATTACACCAGAGTTTCACATGTATAATCCGAAGATTATCTGTCTGAAAATGAAACTTCTAAACTTTGATTCTGAAGTTTTGTGGCCCTTATAAATGATCTATTTGGCATAGAGATGTTTAGCCCAGAGCACCTTTCTCAGGCTAGTCCTGCTGCATCTGTTTCCCCATAGCTAGTTTAACTCAAAAGTGAGAACTTCTTTTAGTGGAATAGTACTTTTAAATGAGAGTGGCTGATCTGGAGTGCATAAAAATATGATAATTCTCAAGTTATTGCCTCTCCTGGATTTTCATATTCAGTAGCTCCCACACTTCTCTGCAGCAGCTCTGATGACCAAAGACCTAAATTCTGATTGCTGTGGACTTGGTGCTAACATTCATTGATGAAAATAGGCTCAGGGCCAAGAGTCCTATGTGAATATTTGCAATTCCTGTTAACCTCAGCAGTGCATAGCACACATTAAAATTACTTCAGAGACCTTCACCATCTTTTCAATTAAATTACTTACCTGTAATCTGGTCATTAGTGGTGTTCCCCAGTGGTGTTGCCCAAGGCTCAGTATTGGGCCCAGTCCTGTTTAATATTTCTATCAGTGATCTGGATGAGAGGACTGAGTGTATCCCCTCTAAATTCATGGATGACAAGAAGCTGGGTGACAGTGTCAATCTGCTGGGGGGCAGGAAGGCTCTGCAGAGGGGTCTGGACAGGCTGGAGAATGGGCCAAGGCCAATGGTGTGAAGTTCAACAGGGTCAAGCACCAGTTCCTACACTTTGGCCACAGCAACCCCCTGCAGCACTAAAGGCTGGGAGTTGAGTGGCTGGAAAGTGGCCCAGCGGCAAAGGATCTGCACGTGCTGGTCAACAGTAGCTGAACGTGAGCCAGCGTGTTCCCAGGTGGCCTGGAAGGCCAATGGCATCCTGGCCTGTATCAGGAATAGTGTGGCCACCAGGACCAGGGAAGTTCTGGGCCCCTCAGTTCAGGAAGGACATTGAGGTGCTGGAGTGAGTCTGGAGTAGAGCAACGAAGCTGATAAGGGTCTAGATGGTAAGTCTTATAAGGAGTGTTTGAGGGAGCTGGGGTTGTTCAGCCTGGAGAAAAGGAGGCTTTGGGAAGACCTTATCACTCCCTACAACTACCTGACAGGAGGTGGTAGCCAGGTGGAGGTTGGCCTCTTCTCCCAGGCAACAAATGACAGGACGAGAGGACATAGTCTTAAGCTGCACCAAGGGAGGTTCAGGCTGGACATCAGGAAGAATTTATTCACAGAAAGGGTTGTTAAACATTGGAATAGGCTGTCCACAGATGGTGGATCACCATTCCTAGAGGTGTTCAAGAAATGCCTGAACATGGCGCTTAGTTCTGTGGTCTAGTCGACATAGTGGTGATCAAAGGTTGGACTCGATGATCTCTGAGGTTTTTTCCAACCTAAATGATTCTGTGATTCTGTGTAATGACTCCATATTAAATGTGAACGTCCTCTGCTCCTTTTTATTGGGTGTTATTCACCATCTATTATCTTTCTTCAGTTTTCAGATTTCTGTCTCTATATTTTCATGCATAAAGATTAAGTAATGATCAGAATCTCCACTGACATACCAACAGAATAAAAGCTGCTGTACTTCTTCAGACCAAAGGTTCAGCAAATCCAGTGTCCCCTTCCCATTGATAGCTGCAAATGGATGCTTGGAGAAGATTGTGTGCATGATGGTTCCTTTTCAATACTCTCCCAATCCTCTAGTACTTTCTAACCAAAGGATTGCTTGATCCTTGTGTGATGTGTGCATGCGTAGTTTTCACCTTGAACCATTGTGAATATTTTATAGTCCCAGCATCCTTTGTTAAGGAGTTCTCCAGGTGGCTCTTTATAGAACAGAGATGTTACATATCCTTTTGTGTGTTTTGAATTTTGCTTCTCAAGCTTTATTTGATGACTCTTTGCTCTAGTACTGGAAGATTTGGTAAACAGTCCTTCCCCTCAGTCTTCTTGAGGTTACGTGCAGTAGTTTAGGCTCTTACCATGTCCAAAGTAATTTCTCTTGCTAGATTGAAGAGCCACAGTATGTTCTATTTTGCATAGAAATATTATTCAACGTGCAAGTGGATGTGGATGAAATCTAGCTTTCTGCCTGTGGTGGATGGCAGGTGACTGAACCTTGTATGAAGGCTGCTGCAAAGGAGGCGGCTGAATCCAAGTTTCATTCATCCTTGTGTCTGTCCATTCTAAGCAACTAATTTCTGGAATTAATGAAGTGTTTGCTGTTCTTTCCCATAACTTCATCATAGGATTTGTTGTTGACCAGTTCTCCAGCACAGAAGCTGAGTATTTTGTTTCTGTTTTGTTCCTGCCTTGAGCTGGTGTAGAGGAATGAATCGTGGGCAGTTAGTTCTTGGGCTGATATTAATCAGCACAGCCCTGTTATTTCAGAAAAGCAGTGCAGCTGAGTTAGCCAAGTCTTTTGATGTGTATGGGAACTGCTTAGTTTCCTATCATAAAAGTGGTTAAGTGTGTGCCTGACTTTAGGCATCTTCCAAAGAATCATGCTGAACAGGACTTGATGCAATAAACCTTCTCCACAACACAATATTCCTTCTCTGATGTTTCAGTATATGCAGTAGTCAAAATGTTTGCACATGCTGTATTATTATTATAACCCCCAGTGAACTTGTCTCCCCAGCTGGAGCTCAGATATACAAGATAAAGTTAATTGGGCTCCCTTTCAAATGGAGAATTTAGACCTCCTTCCGGCTTTTCAGGTAGAGGAACGTGTTTTGGACTGTTGTTATCTCTCCCTCCTCCCTTGGGCAATGCTAAGTCAAATACTGTAAACTGATAAACGTTATTCTAACATTGGTAACACTTGTATAAACTCTAGTGCCGTTCCCTTCTTAACACCTCCCACTTCCTTGCATCCGTGTAAATTCTTTGCCCCAGCGTGGTGCACAAAGGTCCGATACGGATCGTGTAACACACCCAATACAATGAATGCTTTCTTTCCGTCTTCGCTGGACTCTGGAACTCTTTTGCTTTCCTTCTGCTCAGCGCTGAAGCCCAGGCCAGCTTGCCAGTGATTTATTGGGTATTCAGGGTTTCCAGTGATTTACATTTTCCATCTTCCCTTGAAGGCATTCGTGCTGCTTCAGAAGGATGTGGCATTTGGCTTAAATGTAAAATATTCTTTGCAGTGATTTGACTTCTGAATTCAATAGTCTTACCTTCTTCATAGGAGTTTTAAAAGCAATACTAGCTGGATTTGGGCTTTAGAAACAACAAAGGGAAAGTTTCTATTTGGAAACATGTAAAATACCTAATGGTTTTGGTTTGTTTTTTCTTTGCTCTGGAAAGAGAAAAAGAAATCTTGTTGTGATTGACCTTGACGAATTCATTTGGAATATACAATGAAGTCCACCTCTTCATAGTTACACATCTAATTGGAAGATGCTCTTTCGCTTCTGCTTAAGATGTAGGCAACAAGGGAGAACCCACTCTTCCCTTCCATACATAATCATTAATGAAGGATCAGCTTTTCTTTTTAGGAGTATTTCTGGGAATATTTATGAAGAGATTGCATTCTTTGGTTAAAAAGCAAGACCAGACTATTCCCTTCTCTCTCCCTGCCCACAGTTCATTTCCAGGTTGGTTGAATGAAAGTTGTCATTTAGCCTTTGGTTCAGAGAGCCCCAGGATACTTGTTTTAAGGGATTCACCAGCAACTCCTAAGTCTTGTCTTTCTAAATCTGCCCATAATGATGTGTTGGGGAGTCCTCTGGGGCAGTCAACTGCTAGAAGCGAAGTATCCACCCTAAGAAGTGCTAGATTCTTAGGAACATAAATTAGAGCTTCCTGCTGTTGTAATAAAAATAAATTTGGTTCTTCAGCGGCTGGGTGTCTGCAGTGCACACTCCCCTTTCTCTGGAAAGTCCAGCTGACCCCAGGATGTTTATCTACTGGGGAAGTAATGTAGGCATCACTGAGGCTGTGCTTCCCTTTCCCTTCTGCTGAGGTGCGTCTTGCCTACAGGCACTGCGTGCACAGTTGGAGGATGATTTACACATTCCCTGAGAGAATAAGAGACCAAAATGACAGCCATGGCATAAGGTTTCAAGCCTCTGAGATGCTGGCAGCCTCATAGGACTGGCTGTCCTCCTTCTGTGCCTGAAATCTCCCAAACACAAATTGGTTTGCCCTCTGCTCCAGAAAAATGTTACAAAGAAGTATCTTCCAGGTGTGACAACTACTGCCCTGGGTAAGACTGTAAGGTCAAGTTAGCTGCTGGTGGACCTGATCTTGCAGTCCAGAGTGGTTCAGTCTCTTGTTTTGTATTATACTGTCAATAGACTCTTGAGCATGGAGGAGAGGGGCAGCCAGACAAGGTGGGAGTTGTTAGTACCATGGAGTAGTGCTGTTCCACAGTGGCATCTGCTTTTATTGTGAATCCAACAGCACTGAAATTAAACCACATGAGAACATGATTCTTTCTGCATGATGGTCCACCCACCGCAGATCCACTGGCTTTCTTCAGCCTCCTGGCGCCAGCGAATGAAAAGATCTCTTCAGGTGCAATGTCAGTTTGTTTTATTTAGCTCTAACATCATCTGGGCCAAAGCGAATATCTAAAATTCATCTGGCAGGATCACTTGTAGTATTTAATAAAGCTGTTGAACTTAAGCTCTTATAAAACCTATAAAGCAGTTTGTCTTTCTCTTAATATCGTTGTTGCATGCTATAATTTTAATTGCAATATTCTTTCTTGTGAGGCTTTTAAGGATTACTTCTTGAAAGGTGTTGGAAAGGTGAGAATGATAATTAAATCTTATCTCAAGTGTGATTTTATGGTTATATTGTACTATTCCCCAGAAGTATGGTTTTGAAATTGTTGTGGGCTGTGAACAAATCTCTGGGGCATAACTGAGAAGAAAGTGCTAAAACATGACTCTTCAACCCAATTATTTTTATGTCTGCATTGGAATGAATTTTCAGCTTCTGGAACTTCTTTGATCGTTTCACTAGTGTCATTAAGTAATTACAGTAAAAGAAATAGTCCTATCCTTAAATATTGCTATGTTTGTCACAAATTGTTGGAAGCTAGAGAGCTGAAAGGATTCTGTCTGAATTCCCAGAACCAAAACTTTCTGTGTGTGTACAACTACAGACTTGCAAAGGCATCTGAAATGTCCCATGCAATGACTTCAGTTCTGAGTATGACTTACTCCTTCTTGGTGTTCCAGTTAGAATTATTTTATTTTTCAGACAAGATTATTCTCAACTATCCCAAAAGAGAAATGGAAATCCAGTTTTGTGGTTATTGAAATTATTTGCAAGTCTGGATGAAATTCAGATGGTAGTTTGGGCTGAGTAGAAGGACAAAATCCCAGGAAAGTTTAAAGGAAATGTTTTAATATTGATCTAAATGAAACTTTCTTTCCTTTTAATAACATTTCTCATTCTTAAAGAGTATATTGTTTTTAAAATACTTCTGGTGCGATATGACACTTTTATTCTACCTTCAATAAGATTTTCTTATTTATTCCTTTTTTCCGAGAAAAATTTGATTTCTGGTTATCCCGAGTCCGTGCATTTAAAAACTTTCTTTCATATTCATATAGCTGCAGTTAAATTTGCAAGGTTAGATCCTGGGAATAATTGAATGAAAGGGAGAATCGGAGGGCACTGCTTCTGCAGAAGCTTCTCACAGCATGGAGCTTGCCTCAGATCAGGCAGTTTGTTAGTTCACGCTTGTGCCCAGTTGGACCTTGAGCCAAATCTGCCCTGAAGCCCATCCACCCCAGAGTCCTGATGGTGTCACTTCTCTGTGGGTGACCTGGAGCCAACATTCATGACCAGGCTTGAGCATTTTTCTGTGTGCAGATCTGCAGGGGCAATTTAAAAGGTGAGATTAAAAGAACGACTGAGCCCAGAAAATCCATCTGCAGCTCTTGACCAGAGCGGGACTTCTGGAGAGGGATTACCAGCAGGAGAACCTCTGTCTTGCTGTGAAGGAACTGCCCAGGAACTGGCAAAGGTGGATGGTAAATCTCAGATTCTGATCCTAGAAATAATAGCTAGCCAGAGGCTTACTGGTTTCAGACTCAGCCCCAGGTGTCATTCTTCTGAGAGCAGGAGGAAACTTTGCATTTTGGAAGGATTCTGATTGCACACTTTTGAAGGGTGTCGCATATGTACCTGCATGTGAGCTCAGCCTGATTAGGTACCAGGTAGAAGTATATTTGGAGAGGCAAAACCCCAGGAATAATTCCTACACTGCTATGTATGCTTTGCACAGAGAACAGGAAACAAACCAAATGTTTCTCCTAATCGTATTTAAGCATAATATTACGTTTTCATCAAAAGCTCATGTGGAATGTAATTTCTTTTATTGTTACTTTTCTCCTTTTCTCCTGTGTATTTTAGACACTCTCAAGATTATACTTACTGTCAAAGTAAGTTTACAAATCTAGGGAGTTTTACATTATTTTTTTCTAAAAAGATTTTTGAAATTTTGTGTGGCTAACTTGTATTTTTTAAAACTTCCTAATGAAATCTAGGTCTAGGCAGAGGTTGATTTTGTAGACATTAGGCCATATTTCTTTTCCCCTCTTTGCAATCTCACAATTGCATGACTTCTCCCTGACACATTCATAAGGAGAAAAGAGCACATTCCCACCCTCTTGCTTTAAAATGTATCCAGGAGATAATATGAAAGGCTTTATAGTCCTAATGATTTTTTTTCCCCCTAATGTTTATTTTAAAAAGTGTTCCTCTGCAGGGGGTTGATCCAAAGCCCATTGAAGTCAGTGGGAATTTTTCCATAGAATTCAATGAAGTTTGGATCTGGTCCTTAGATAGCTCCAGGAGGTAGCCTGCTCATTTTTTGCAGCTGTCCTTGGGGGTGTTGGAGGAGAGCTGCTGCACTGGCAAGTCCATCCAGTGTGGAACATGCTATTGATTATAAAGCATAACTCCTGCAAAATTTCAGCTGGAAGGGAGTGGGAGGTTCTGCGTAATAATCAATAGCACAATATGAGACCCTATCAAGGAATTGGCTTTTTAACAAACACTTTTAAAACAACAAAGGAGATGAGATGGTTTTCATTTAAAGGGCGAACTCCCCTTTATTCTTGGGATTCCAAGCAGATTAGCCCTGGTATGTCCTCGACTCCATGTTGCTTTCTGTTCTCTTTGCAAAAGCAGCACATGGAATACCCGCCTTTTTAAAGGTAGCAGTTAAGTTACACCTTCTTGTTTGCTTTGTAAAGCTGCTCAGCATCCTGTGAGTGAGAGAGCTTGCAAGAGACAGAAAGGAGAGTTTTGAGGGGAGCAAGTTGAAGAGGGTGGTGGACCTGCTTCTTCCAGTTCTATGTTTTCACAGCATCTAGTGGCATGAAAGTTCTCTCTGACTCCGATTTCATGTCTGTACCACTGCTTATTTGTTCAGTGTTTGCTTTCGTGTGTTAATGAAGGTAGATTCATAAGAACAGACAGTAGATGTGTACTTGTAGGGGGCATTAAGCTAAAAATCCTAATTTGGACCCACCTTTAATCTTGACAGAGATGCTTGGGCCCATTCTGCAGCTCCCATGCACATTCCTGTCAAGGCAAATCTCTGTAAGAGTTTGCATGGAGCAGCTGACTGCAGAGGTTTACCAGCTGGATGTAGCCAGATCTCTGTGCTTGCAAGGAGTCCCATGAAGTTTTGCCTTTTTTGAGATGCTGCTCAGGTTCAGCACCAGGTATGTAGCCGAGGGCAGAGCATGTCTTTGTAGAAATGTATTCTTGCATCTTATCCCAAGTGTCAAATGCATACTGTGGTTGTGGTGCCCTTGACAGTAGAACTATAATTAGTTAAGCGCAGTGGTGGTTCCATCCAACACAGGGTGAAAAAAAAAACCCTGTTTGTCTCTGCACTAGTCATTTGGTATTGAAATGCAATCACACAGGGCCGTGGATTTTTTCCCTTTTCCGCTGCTCATGAAAATACATAACAAAGGCCCCCAAACATCTGGGTCCTGATGTCAAGGTGAGATGGGAAACTGAGGCTGAACAGTAATAAGAAGGCAAATTCTCAATGGTGATAATCTTCCAGAAATCAATTATAGAAACATAATAATCAGAGAAGACCATAATTCACTTCCATCTAGTGCAGCTGCTTGTCTCAGATGGTGGGAGATAGTGTGTGGCAGGGCAGAGCGTGAGCAGTGGGTGAGTAAATCCTTCCTGTACAGGTTCTCCTAACCCACACAAGCTTGTTGCAATGGGGTTTCCTGAAGTGCTAGCCTTTATTTAAAACTCAACAGCAGGGAGTTTTTGTCCCTTTGTGTCCTCTGCCATAACTTTTTTATTCCTTCTTTGGCTGTTAGTGTTGATGGTGTCCTGGGGCAGGACCACCAAGGTGAGAGTCTCCCTTTCATCTTATACCACTCCTTTGAAGTTCATTTGGCATCCCTCAGCTCAGGGTTGGAAAAGACTGACCATCCTGGTCATTGACTTCATGACAAAATTTTATCTCTTTTTCCAAATATGTAAATGTCTGAAAGGTGGGATTTGGATGGATCAAGTTTAACACTTTTACATTTGTATGTAGGCTTGTTTTGAAACAAAGCCATCATTTTGAAATATTAGTGATTCTATTTACAGAAAACTGTAAGTACCTATGTAGTAACTTGTACTTTTGGACTAAAGAAGTTTTCTGTAGCTTAAAGTAAATTTGTTTTTGAAATTTAGCCCTTGGGAGTTTATCTAGTTTTGCCTGAGAAACTGTTAAGATCCTTATTACTGTCATTTTTTTCTCATCTGATAGAAAGATTGTCCCATTTTATTAATGTTCTTATTTGTCACAGCAACATTATATACAATAGATTTGTTTGTATCTGTTTTGTATTTCTGCTTCTTAAGTCACCCAGCCTTCCATAACAAATGTCAAATTCCTCCAAATGTTCAAAATATTTCTTCTCCTCCTCTCCCTCTTTTTTTGGCTTGGGTAGAAATTGAATAGAGCTGATTAATGGTTGCGGGGGAGAGAGGGGATAGGAGAAGGGACTGTGTGAAACCTCTAATTACTTTAATCCCTTTTCACATAAAATTGGAGGAAAAGAAAAAAGAGACTAATTCCCAAATGCAAAATGAAGAAAGCCACTGGCTCAGAAACAGCAAAACTGCCTGCAGGGCTCTGGGGAGATGGATGCAGGAGGCTGACTTGGCCTGGTGCTCCACCAGTGGTGTGGTGGGATGGTCCTGGGTGGTAAAACACTTGAGGAACCGCTTTTGGGGGACTGGTGGTGTTCATGCTGGTCACTGATTGACATTTATTTATTAGAGATGGGCTTGATACTTGGGGCCAGGGAATACAGATAGATAAGCACAGGTTGAAGGTTATCCGAGGAGCTGCAGCAATGGTTGAAACAACGCTTTCTGTGGCTGTGTGTGTGCTGTAAGTCCCAGTGATGACACCTGTGCAGATGCTGAGGAACAGATGTTGGTCCGTGGGGTAAAATGTTCCCCCAGTGAGGAGGGGATGGGGTGCTGCACTACTTCTGAAGGCCTTGTGCACCTTCTACACGTCCCCACTGCAGCTGAGAGGGCACGTGTTGTGCTCCCTTGATGTTGCTTGGTTTTAACATCTGCACTGGCAGTATGACCTATGTGTATATGACAAACCACATTTATTGTATGCCTGCATGTGTATACACATATATGGTGCATGTATATAATAGCTAAATGTACAGTATATTTTGGATTTAGCCTTTGTCTTAATTTGTTTCTTTATCACATGTAACTGTCAGTTCTTGTACATTCTTGGCACAGCTGATTATGTTTTTATTTCCAGTAGACGAGTCTTTTCCACCATCACTGTGAGGTGTGAAGGATCAGTGCTCTCAGTTGTGTTTAAATGGATTTAGGGAGCCAGTTGGCATTGACCTTCCAGAAGTGTGATACATATTTACTTATACCTGTAGGTACATTTAAATCTCACTCGTAAAACCATTTCCCCCTCTGTTGAAGGCATAAATGCTTTCTCTCTTTTCATCAATAGCTCTACAAAAGAAGGAAATTTATATTTAATGAGGGCCTGTCTCCTGGTGTTTACAAATTCCTCTGTGACGAGACTACAGCACTAGCACATGGAGACATTTATACTCTAATAGGATTTACCTTTACAAATATCTGAAAACCTTTTAAAGCAGAGATTAAATTGTTTAGCTCAATATTTAATCTGTTACTTCCTCTTTAAAGATGCCCAGTGGAATTTGTCATACACTGAGCTGATAACACGTAATATTGATCAGTCATAAACATAAAACAGAGAAATCTCAGGAAGTCTTCTGCAATCCTTTTCTTTTTAATTAAATTTTGATCTGAACTGCTTTTGATTAATTTTCTTATTTGTAAGTATGTGAATTCTGGGGGCCAGCAAGTTTCTTAAGTTGCCTGGCATTGGTCTCTGGTGAGTGGCTCAGCTCAGGAACAGTATGATTGCATTTTTATGGTTTTCAGATATTTAATAGCTTCTTCCTGTCATTTTCTGAATGAGTGAATAAGGTTTAGCCCTCTGGGAGCCAGCGCAGCATCGGAGAGTGGAGAAAATGACTCGAATCTGTGTACTTGACTGATTGCCTTAGTCTTAATTGTTCTCTTAATTAGCTGCAGTAGCAACTGCATCTGGGGAGAGATCACAGTATTGGTAAACAGCTCCACCTTGGAGCCCTGTGTAATGCCTTTTGGAAACATGACAATGAGCTCTGTATCTCCGCTGAGACACAAACCTGCCAAATCTTCAGCCCCTGAAGTCTTTGGTCTCCTCATGTGATCTGTCACTCTCATCTGTGAGATGCAGGCCCCCAACTGTTTGTTCTTAAACAAATTAAGCTTTAATATGCCAAAAGCCAGCTTTATTGAGCAGAATAAGGGAAGAGGAAAACAAAAGAGTGTTGGTGGAGGGTTGTTCAGACAACTTGAGGGTGTTACCCAGATTAGAAGTGGGAGACAGATGTGCTTTGGGGGGAGTCAAGGCAGGCTTGGAACGTTTTATGGTGGGAAACCCAGGCAGTCTGAGGTCAGAGAAGATGTCGAGTGTCAAAGCAACTTTCTTCCTGTGGGGGTCAGTTCAAGCCATCAGTGAGAACTCCTGGTGCAGCCCAGCCATGGCCTCCAAAGGGGGTTATTTGGCATGTCTGTTGAACAAAAAATACTGTGTGGTGGTGGAATTACCCACCAGTCAGCTTCATTTCCCATCAGCTCAGTGACTCTCTCTGAACTAAACTGAGACTTGCAAGGAGAAGGGTGAGGTTTAAGGTTGCATTAAGGTTTGTGTCATTTAATTCCTTCTTCAGCTTTGTAATGTAGCCTTGCTACAGTACAGAACGTGCAAAATTAGGCATGGTGGATCACTAAAGCTGGTGGGTTTTAACAGTGTCTGTTAATTTTTAGGAGCTTTCACTGCTTAGTACCTGGCCAAAGATAAAGCCATCCATTTAAACAGATATTAAAATGGGTTTTTTCATCACTGCATCCACACTGTGAGTGCCTATTACAGTGCCTATGGCATTCCATGCAACACAGCAGTGGCAATAAAAAGTGTGAATTGTTGGGATTTCTAAGTCTGACTGAGATAGGTTTGGGTTTGGAGGCAGACAATCAACAAAATGTTCTGTTATTTTTAACTAAATTATTATTTCTTTAATCCTGCAAGCAAACAAAACTACAGTAATATTAAAATATTCCATTTTCAATAAACAGCATATTCCTTTTGGGGCTTATCCAAAAGAAGAGAATACTGACGGATTTTTTTTGTTTTGGTGTTGCAAAAAGGAAATGCATGGGAAGGCATGAAAATGTTTATTGCTGTGTCTCACCTGGGTTTCAAAAGACTTATTTGTAAACTAGTGGGTATCTCTTTCTAAAGTGCCATCAGTGCCAGAAGTTAGGTGTTTTCTACATCTCACAGTGGTTTAGCTCAGAGCATTGTCATTTGATTAATATTATGACTGAAAACTGATTATTAGCAAGATTACACTTAGTCTACACAGCTGACCTTATCCCTATTTAGCAAGAATTTGTGATTATTTTGCACTGTAGTGGTGTTGGATTTGTAACATTCCTCCTGTAGCAATCTTTTACATATCCTTCCTCTGGAAGCTTTTCTGAGTGCTGAGTTACCCTTTGTAGCTCTAAAGCTTCTATTGAACCCCTTACTGAACTTTAGCTGTGAAAGGAAGGCAGATTCAGGCGAATAATGAGCAGATAATGTGTATGGGATAAAAAAGGCCGTTTAGTCAGGTTTGTAGTAGTTAATTCTGAAATTAGTAGTGAAGGTTAAACTACATTTTATTATATTAGGGGCAATAAAATTCTGTAGGGAACTATGGATGCTGGAATCTGGTATCAGCAGTGTTTGAAGTTTTATGGCAAATTAACTATCCTATGAAAAAAAGCAGAAATTAAATCTAGGTAGCAAATGCAAGCTATTTATTCTAAGCCTGGCTTTACTATTTTTAAATTCTTGTGGAAAACTGAAAGGGCAAATCAGATATTTAAAAATAATATTATTGATGTGAAAAAAAAAGAATGCACTCACTGTAACTGTAGTAAGTATCCCTCTTGCTGTTCTGTGAGCAACATAAGCATGAAAACCATTTGCAGCTGCAACAGAGAGATGTGAGGTAAGAGGACATTCAACAGGGCATTCGAATTTGGAGAAAGGTGGCTCTAAATGGATTGTCTTTCCCTTTTTCTGCTTAGCCCTTTGGATCAAACGTAGGACAGACGTAGAGGTGAGTGGCACTGAAAGAATAAATAGATTCTATGCCAGGACTCTGAGATGAAGTTTAGTTAGAGAGGATACGTAGAATAGAGGTGAATAAAACACCCAATTCTGTTTTTTACTGAAAACCCCCAACAAAAATTTTAAGTGCTTCCTCCTGATACAGGCACCCAGTTATTTCTATATGTACTCACTTCTGGAAGACACTTATGTCAGCTCATTCTCTGGTGATGACTAATGAAAATATTAATACTCTGCTGTTTAAACCAAACCAAAACCCTAGGAGCCAGTGAGCAGACTGTTACCACAATTGTACTAGCATAAATCCAGAGTTACCCCAACTAAGTAAAATTAGCAATTCTTGGAGAAACTTTCAAGAAGATCATAATGTGATCTAATGTAAATACTAGTTTTAAAAGCCTTAGTTAAAAGCCATGGGTTACTGAGTAGTGTGTTCTAAGGGCAAAACAGAATTAGCAGCAATATACCTTACTCTCAGTTTTCTAGTTTTTAATTTATAAAGGTTTACAATTTGCTACAGTGTTTTTAAGCTAACTTGGGCAAATTCAGCTTTGAATATCATTTGTCCAGAGGGGGTGAAGAAAGCTTTTGTTGGAAATAGACACTTGTGCTTATTAGACTCTTTTTTGATAAAGTGAAATTAAGAAATGGTTTACTGGAGATGTCCTGTTGCTTGATTAGCTACGTGTCTTTCTCGTATCTCTATCTCAAGATACCCTTTCATGTTAAAGAGGATGATTCAGGAAAGGTTTGTCTGCCCTAGGAAACAAAAAGAGCAATCCCACAGCACTGTCTGTGCCTGACTAGTTTCCTGGTTTCCTCAAACCCCCTTTTGGATGTGGTTGTCTGTGCTGCTGATGGAGAATTATGTTATTAAACTCCACAGTGTTTGGAGACCTCAAGGACCATAATCACAAAAAAAAAAAAAAATGACAGTCAAACCTTGATTATTGAGAATGTTAGCTATGTTATGAGCATAGCCATAGATTGTTTCCTTGCTGTGGTCTGGGAGCAGCAGAGCCATGTTTTGTGGGTTGCTGTGCTCCCTGCTGTGGCTTTGGGGTGTGTTCAGGGATCCCCATGTGCCCCAGCAGCGTCACGGATGTTCTTTCTCTGTTGTGTGTTCATTGTATTTCCTAAATAATGGATCATGCAGTTCACCCTGTTCTTTTTCTGGATTATTCTACTATGTTATCCAACATATTGAGAGTTTACTGTAGCTTAAGGTGACATTTTAAATGAGTGCAGTAACTGTAAATGTTAGCTGTGAAGGCAGAAGGTGTAGGTTTATCAAGAAGGGAAGTTAAAAGCTGCTATTTGTAATTTTGTTTTATAAACATGATGCTCATTCCTAGAAGTCCAAGTCCCATACTCTGGCTTTCAAGCTTGCTATTGGCTGTTCATCTTAAGCCCTGATCAACCCAGTGTGTTTATTCTCCAGCCCAGAGAAGTTATCTTCCTTACAGACCAGGGCAGCTGAGGCAAAATGAGAACAAATGACCTCTAAGTTGCCAAGTTCACCCAGAAAATCTTGGAGGGCAGGGAATATCTTGGAGGGCATACTAAACAAATCATTATAAACCACCTCTTTCCTCTCCTAGTTTTTAAAGAGAATAAAAGGCTGACCTTGTTCCCAAACCTGTTTTGCATTTATTTTCTTAAGTGATATAAATGCAGTTATAGTTGGATTTTCTGAGGCAATCCATTAATTGCAGGTATCCAACATCCCTCTCATGTGTCACTGTGCTTCTAAAGTACTTCAAATTCACTTTATGGTAAAAAAAAATGGAATAGATTATGGTTTAAATGACCTCAATATCTTTCTGTCATGTGTCTGACTACTTCTAATAGGCAATGGATACATTTTAATTCACATCATAGCAATGGAATTAGGCAGATTTTTGGTTAATCTTCATAGTGATTAACCAAAAAAGAAAGATTCAGATCCTAGTGAATAGTTGATTCCCAATGAATAATTTATTCAATAAATTGTTTGTGCAGATTGCAGAATTCTCTGATTTATTTGCTGTAGGAAGTTGCTCACAAAGTTCTTCAATTAATAATTTATTGTTTGAAGATTGTTCATAAATACTTGGGTTTGTGCGCTCGTGATTTGCAATTCATATTTTATAATTGTTAGTCTTTTTTAGCCTGCTGCCTGGTTGGACAATTAGCTTTCCTAACTAATAAGTATAACTTGTGAATATTGCAATTCTATATTCAGGTGGAAGTAGATCTGATGATTTTTTGGTTTTTTTTTTTTTTTTTACTTAAAATATAATATTTTCAATATTTGATAACTTGTGCTATTCATGTCCAAGGATCAAAGTTTGGATATGAATACCTACTCATATATTCAATTTCCATGTGCATGTAACACTGAGGAAGGATGATACAAAAGGTCAGTCAAATCAAACCCCAAAATGACAGCAAAGGCAGCCAAAAAAAATTAGCAAATCTGCTTTGCTGCATTGAAATGCATAGTCATGGACAGGTTCCCCTCACCTGCCACTGTCCATTCAGCTCTACAAGAATCATACTCAGATCAGCATAAAAGTCTGTATTTGTCATTAATTCACATGTTGATAATAAAGGTGACCGAGGTTTTGCTCAAGGCTTAGAGCTGAAGACATACTTGGTAACATACTGGTTTTGTAGTGACTTTTTTCTGTCTGGAGATGAAAATTTGTCTTTGTTGAAGGTAACAACAATCACCACGATTTTTGGTTTTCTCTTGGGTTTAAGAATGAAGACTGATTATTAAGGTAGTGTAATGGCTAAACTTATATAACCTACACAATCTGGATTCTGAGAATCCAGAGTGTTTTACTCAAATACTGATTATTACAAATTTTTAAACATATGCTTAATGCCAGTACCTGGCAAAATTTTGCCAATCGGAGCCTATGGAGAAGAACTTTCTTTTTCTATGACCAAATCTCCTGGGTCTTTGAATGTCTCCAGACCAAATCTCAGTTCTAGTCATGTTGATCAGTAGCCAGAACGTTTTGGTGAGATTTGGTGGGAAGAGGAGTTGTATTAAAAATTGTCTTAATTGCTTGGAAAAGATCTCCGTGGATGTGTGCAAAAAGTAATTCTCACAATGATTCTGATTAGCTTCCTACTAAACCAGAAGAAAAAGTGTAGCATCTCTTTTACATCCAAGTTTGAATCCCTGCTTGAATACTATTAATTTTAGATAAGAATGACTTAACCTACTAATGTCAATCTTCCTTGTTTTGTCAAGAATCGATTTAACCCCCATAATAATTATATAAACAACTGTCCATTCTGGGCCAGATTCCATCCTTTAGTGAAGGTGTATTTGGGATATAACAGCCCAGAGCTGTTCAGTGTAAATGTTCCTGCAATTCTGACCATTACTTTTTTTATTCCCGCTGACTTTCCACTGTATTATCTTTGGAAGGGAATAATGTCAAAAGGCTTTAAAAAATATATATATATACACATATATATATATATATATTATTTTAGTGATTATGTTATCAAAACCCCTCTGGGATATCCTTGCTTGTCTCTCCTTAACACACTACTTCCCCAGGCCCCCCTTCCCCTGCTCTCTCTGGTGTTTTCTCTGAGAGAGCAAAGTAAAAATTAAATAATAGTTGACATCATTTTGTTGGACTTGTGCTCAGATTCTCTCTATTATTCATGAGATCTTTCTTATTATTTTTCTTTTTCATTCACCGTTATATTTTATTTACTTTAACGAGCTGGATGCTGGGCTTCAGCCTGGGACTGTAGGGAGACCTGGCTTGCTTTCAAACTATTGTTTCACTGTGGTTGAGATTAACGTCATCAGGATTTTCCTCTCTGTTATTTATTAAATCTTTTCTTTCCTTTCTCCCTCTCTCATGTGTGAGGAGTACCTTGGTGATGGTAATGAAACAGAAGCTGCATAAAAAATGATGAATGCAGGTTTGGAGTCTTTCATTGCCACCTTTGATTACGGACATGCTAAGTGTAGCAGATCTCCAATTTTGCTTGTTCCTCTTTTCAAGTCTGAGTCAGCTTTTAGTAGAGGAAATACGTACATATAAACTGGACTTATGTGTAAATTCCCTAATTCTCATTTTCTGCAGGAATTTCTGGTCAGTACCACCTCTGTGCAGAGGTAGCCCTCGTTAAGCCAGTATATATATGTGACATTAGTAAAATAGTGACAGAGGACAATTAAAAGCCTCTGTATCTTGGCTGCAAAGGCCAGAATGGGATGGAATTGCCTTTGCAGATCTCAACTGCAGAGCAAGTATGTCTTTTGGTCAATGTTTTGAGCTACATGTGCACTTAGGGCTGGCTTAGATTGTCCCACCTGCCTTTTGCTGGCTCTAAGCACTCAAAGGCGCCTATCCACTCAGAGTTTTAGACAGAATTTAGGCTGTTGTGTTTTGGAGAAGGGTGTATAATTTTGGAGAAGGGAATATTTGAGCCTAGAATTTGGTACTCATGGGATAATTTTCATCTGAAAGAAATGTTTTCAGTGTGTATGGAAGGGAGCGTCTCACTTTTTCATTGATGGCCATGAAAACGAAGAG
This sequence comes from Neopelma chrysocephalum, assembly GCF_003984885.1. Taxonomy (NCBI): domain Eukaryota; kingdom Metazoa; phylum Chordata; class Aves; order Passeriformes; family Pipridae; genus Neopelma; species Neopelma chrysocephalum. The sequence goes on from NW_020897762.1 coordinate 1,620,392, forward strand.
GATTTATACCAGGGAGTTCAGAAATATTTCAGTTTTACTTGGTCTGGAGATAGACTCAATGGATTAACAGCAAAAGGAGGCAGATGGGTTGACTGCAATAGCTGGAAGAAGTATTCTTTCCTCCAAGGGTCGTCTACCTGTGCATGCCTCTTTGGAAAGGTGTCTCACTGTTTTGGCTTTTTCTGCTTTCTAGGTAGGATTTACTGCATCAGCAGTCTTCAACATTGGAATAAAAGGATGTGCAGAGACTGTAATGAAGTCCATGGCACAGTTTCTTTCCAAATGAACAAGTACTCAAAAGTTTTCAGGTTTTTTTAGGCTGTTTATCACATGAGAAAATATTTGATTCTCAGGTGGGTTTCCACATTCCCAGGCTGTTTAAATCAAGGTTATTCTGTCTCTGTTTATGAAGAACTTGATTTCTAGTGTATCTACTCAAGCACATTCAGGGACATTGATACACATCCCCTTTTTCTGTTGATACACATCCCCTTTTTCTGTTGAACTACCTTGCTATCTGAAATTTCAGTCTTTGTAGAAGATTATTTTGTATTTTGTTTGTATTTCCTCAGTGTTAGTCTTTATTCTTAACCCTCCTTGACCTGGGAAGATGTTTGTATTGATCCTAACATGTGGGTCTCACTGTGAAACTTAGGAGCTCAGAGCTGACCTTTGAGCGTCTGGTGACACTCATTCATTTTAGCACAAACAGGGACTTGGATATCTGTTCTCGTTTATCCTTTGGAATTGCCCTTTTTTCCCCAGACACTACATCTGGGATAGATAATCTTATAACTCTTCTTTTGGGTGGGAGAACTCTACATCTTTAGGTTTACCAGTCCTGTGGAATAGCATTACTGCAGATCTTCCAATTAAATATGAGCTGAGTTGAGGATGTGTTGTGAAGGCACCAACCCCAAAAGAACTTTAAGGCTTTAAGAAAATTCAGTCTAATCCACAGACTTCTGGAAAGCATCTCAGAAGGAATCTTTTGAGGGGTTGCTTTGAGTGGGATGACTCAGTGGAAGATCTGCCACTTGAGCCTTTCCTTTGTGTAAACTCCTTTGCAACGTGATTCCACAAATGTTGCCTCTGCTTGCAGTGATAGGTAGTTTAGAATACCTCTGTCTGATTCTTCTATGTGCCACTACTGTGGAAGGCACTATTCAAAGAAGTATTTGATTTTAACAGCAGCTCTCTATTCAATTTTGCCATTTACAATGTTTTCTTTAGTGCCTGCAATTGAAATTACAGATCAGTTGATCCATAATAATTGATCTATAATGAAGCTGGACAAAACTTGCTACTCAGGAAGAAATAAAGATGTACCCCTCAAGTTTCTACCTTCAAAAGATACAGCTAAAGATAAAAGCGTGGTAATGATATTTGTGTTTTGTTGAGTATACATTACCTTGGACTTGGCACAACGTAGTTTTCAGGTCTTAATGGCTTGGCTTTATTCTGAGTACATTGACAGGCGTGGGCACCTCCAGTAGCCCCTTGAGCAAATCAGGCCGTGCACCAGAATGGTCCATATCATGACCATCTCAAGCTGTTACAAGGCAGTTCTCCCAAATACTGCTCTTCCTTACTGCCATGGCTCAGTGGAACCCTGAAAAGCTCAGGTGGTACTTTTGGCCCAGGCCCGCAGTGGCAACTGATGCCCATCAGATGGCACAAGGCAGTGGAACAACATGCAATGACCAAAATGCACAATTTTTAGTCAGTAATTAATTTAATGTAAGTGATGCAGGGGAGCAACTGCAGCATTTGTTGTAGTACTAGTTCATCAAAAAATATCATTTGCACATTAATTCTCTTTGTGGATAACAACCTTTTACCCATATGTTTCTGGCTTATCCTTGCAGCTAATTTTATAAATAAAGTTGAAACTAAACTAATATGGTATTGAGTCTCTTGCTGTTTCAGTTTGTCAGACTTTCCAATAAAAAGGCCTGTATATGATGGCTTCATGCTTTTGGTATGTGTCAGAAATAGTTCTATGCATATACATTACAAAATTAGGATTCAATTTTTGTTGTGTAGCCATAAAAAATTAGATTATATAATTATTATGTTTTCCTTTCTTATCTTTTATATTTTTAATATAATTTTTGAGGATGCCACAGGGCACTCCTGCTGTGAATTAGCTGCAATAAACTCTCTTAAACAGATAAACATCAAAGAGCAGTAATGTTTTAAAATGAAGCAACCTGCATTCAAAATCCAATTGCTTTATGTTGTAGATCTTGAATGCTTCAGCTGCTCAAAGCGAATGGGGTTTCTCAAGGGCACAGAGGAGTTGCATTACTGGGATTTTAATGCAACAGGGATTATTCAAGTGAAGTTGCTAGCAAAATCCATTTGTTTTCACAGGAACAAGCTTCCTTCTATTTTTCTTGTTCCTTATGGGGAATATCAAGATGTGAAGAAATTCTCTATTACCAGAAATCCTACAGTTTTATTTAGACTGTCGTTACTGGAGGAGTTCACAAAGTCTTGTGGACTTTGTGGTGAATTCTGGTGAATAATTGATTACGTGCAAACTTTGGTGGGAATATTAATCAAGTCAGTTCTTTTTAAATAGCTTAGGGGATTTACTGTAAATCTGGCATTAACGTTGAACCTAGAACTGCTACCAGAACTGAAGCACCAAGCCTAGATTCTATTCAATTGCTGTCAATGTGACAGAAGGTATCAAACTTGAACTGTCTGCATTTCTGGACATTTGCTTTGTATAACTTTGGCATTTTACCTCCTGAGGCTAAGACTGCTTGGAAAAACCACCTCCTGATGGTACTGTGAATACAGTATCAGAAAAGCAGGCACCCATGTTGCCCAAAAAATACTCTCTGGAAGTTAATAAGACCTCACGTATAGACTGTAGGATGTTCAGGGTCTTAACCATGAAAGGTTATGTTTGCACTGAGATCCTCAAGAATTCTCCTCCAGTTTTCAAGCTGTCCTTGGTAACAGTTGTTCTTTGCAGGTGCAAAGGGAAAAATATTCATATTTGGGTATGCAGCTGCATTTGATTGCTCCATATTTTTGATGTTGCTTTAGCAGTATTGCCTATTTTATACAGTTTTCGGATGTTCTGGGGTCCTAAAACAATGGTCGATAAATTGGTATTGGTTTAGTTTTACCTTGAAATAGATATGAGGCTGGAGAAAAATCAGAGCTGAATAAAGTTCCCTGCTTCTTTTTTTTCTTAAAGCAAAACGTGTGTTGAAAGAGCCAACCTCTCCAATACAGTAATTATAGGGTGCTATCCTTAGTGATGTTAAATAGCTCCCTTTAGTGTATCTGTTTGATCTTGAGCTGTGAATTCCTATTCTTTCCGTGGGTGTAACTGTAAACAAGAGGATTAACATTGCTTCAGTGATGTTTTGCTTAAGTGAATCAAAGTTGAAAGGGTGTCTTGAATATCTGTAGAAAGCTTTGTGTGTTGCAGAGTTCCTGTTCTATACGTATGCACAGTGCACCTTTCATGGTAAACTCCAGTGATGCTTTAAAGTTTCAGTTCACTTTAAGCTTTTTATATTTTGGATGTTTTTGTGGAGCATTGTGAGCGGAAGGCTCTGTCTCTGTGGTAATGGGGGACCACAAAGAAGCTGTGAAGTTCCAGTCTATTATATGCATCCTTTTAGCTACGTAATTTTTTTCAAGACCTACCACGGAGAACAGGACTCTCACCATAAGAGATATGCTAAATTTTAGGCTTTTTTATAATGCAGTGATGGCAAGTAGTTACCACACCAGGGATGTGGGACCACAACAGACTGGAAATCCTATACTGCTGTCTTCCATTGGTGCTTGGAATGCCAGCAGAGAAAGGACTATTTGTTGAGGGGAAGGCCCACATGTATGATGGCACTCAAGCCATGACTTGGTACTGGTGTGGGCTGTGCATCTTGTCCATGACGCTCCTCGTATTTTGTTGCTATCCCAGTGCAGGACTCTGAAAAGGAAAAAGAAAACACAGAGAGAAGAGCATGAATATTTTCAGTGCAGTCCCTACCTGAGGCTCGTTTGTCATGTCATCAGCTGGGAGAAAACAGAGGAAGAATCAGCATCCCTGGAAGCTTGTAGTTCCCCTACAGGGCTTCCACCTGCTGTTCATCCACCTTCCAGCAGACCAAATCTGACGTTAGAGCACTTTCTGGACATGCATTTTTTTATCAGGACTTTGTTTAATTAGAAAATACATTCCTCCTCCCTCCTCCCCGGTGATCCAAGGAAAAGCCTAATGTCATGATTCCTTTTTTTCACCTTCAACTCAGCCCAAGTTCTTGCTGTGCATGGCACCCTCTCTCTGTGACATGATTGATGTATCGAGGGTTTCCCTGCTAGCTCCTGCCTTCATCTGATATGGCACTCAGAGCTTGTCAGTGTCAGAAGTTACATCCACCTCTTTAGTTGTGGCAGGAGCCCAAAACACGTCTCTTGGATGGGACTCCTCCATGATTCCTTTCCAGGTTGTCAGTTAAGCCTGTTGTTTTCATCTCAGCATGCCTGGTTGCTCTGATCCAAAGGGGACACTCTACTCTGCTCAGAAGCAATACTTTCAGGAGGACAGCAGCAGTTAGGTGGGCCCTACTTTCCTGTCTGAGTCCTGCAGAGGAAGAAGCATTCACGTTCACATGCTATTCGTCATTTCAAGATTATTTAAGAAACCACCGCTGTTGAACTAGCAGGGGATCTTTCCTTCTGTGACCTTTGCCAGAGCAGCTGATTGGTGTGCCCCAGCTGCAGGCCATCATTTTCTTGGGAAAGTTTTAAGAGCGTCTGAAAAATGACCATCTTCTTCTCTAGCCCTTACTGATGAGTATAGGCTTTTCTGGCCTTTCCAACTGCAGTGCAGGAGGGGTTGTTTGTTTTCTTTTTAAATGTTATCCTGCCAGCCGCCCTTTTTAGCAAAGCTGTATACACATGAAGACTTGCTGTGTATTCAGTGTGGCACATGGATGGAGTGGCCGCTTTGAACTGCTTTTGCAACAATGGATTCTGCTTGAGTGATAATGAAACCATGGGATAGACCTCAGGGAGGTGAGTCATATGTTAATTTGTTCTTGACGTTTCCTTGGTATGTTAAAAGCTGTGATCTTTCAGAAAAATCTCTTATTTTATTTTAATTTTTTTTTTTTTAAAGCTACTTCCCGGGGCAATGGCAGATGCTGTTTTGGAATGGCACCCAATGAGTTGTTCTGATGTAGTTCAGTGCTTGGTTGGCATTCTGCTATTGTGCAAATATTTTTGGTACTTCTTTTACCGCAAAGATATTTTATTAAGTGTGGCACATTGTTATACACATGTGGTGCTATGGAGCTCCAGAATATGCATGGGACATAATGTTGAGCTGCAGAAACACAATAGCAATGAGTCACTGAAATCCCTTGTTGGTCACAAGAGTTTGAACAACTGCAGTGATAATCTTTTGAGACAATGTACAACTCCAGTGGTATTTGCTATCTGCTCTGTGGTCTCCCTCGGTTAGCTGCTTGATTGGCTTGGCTTTGTGGGTATCCTAATCATGTTGGCACAGTCACTTTGATTAACAGAGACATGCAACTTGCAAATCTCTGGGCTTGTGCCGACCTCAATAAAGTTGTGTGCTTTTTCTCTTTTTAAATTTCAGCAGCTTCCTGAGGGCACAAGAAATGTTTTGCACAGCTCTCCATGATGATCGGTGAATAATGAAGTGTGGGGTTCAGAGGAGTCTGTCTGCTTCTCCCTAACTTGAAGGCTGAGAAAGAATAAACTAAAAAAAAAAGAAAAGGCAGGGAGGAATGCGAGATTCTTAAATCTGTGTTAATTTTTTTCATGGCTTTTCTGGTAGGTCCCAGGTCAGTTTAAGCATCAGCTTTAGTCACTTCTTTGGTAAAACAAGAGAGAGTCTCATCAATATAACTTCATTTGTGCCTAATCTGACTGATCTTCACCTGTTACGTCCACAGTATGTTTCTAAGAGGCATGTTGAATCTTACTTAATTTCTGTACTGTTATGTCTTTTGACAGAGAAGGGGTTTGCTTTTACAGTCTGGTAAACAGCCTTGCATGTCTTTTGGCAAAATGACTGAAAGCTTAATTCCTGTTATTCCTCAGACCAGAAGAAATAGAAGTTTGGTATCTCATATTACACTTAAGGAAACTGATGGGATATGAAATCCATGTGGTGGTTTTAGTAGTGGTTATTCCTCTGCAATTTGGTTCTTGACCATATTCCCCAGTCTTGTGCTGCTGTTTTTTAAGGAAATGCAGTGTTTTCAATGGCCATTACCTCTTGCCGTGTAGTCCTTGAATACCACCTTGACCACTGTGAGTGAGGATGTCCTCTAAAAGACAGCTCATCCAAGCCAGAAGGGTACTTAACTTAGATACTATGAAAGGCAAAGTGTCCAGTGCTCAGATTTGGAATGAGATTTTGGAGGGAGGGATCCCCATCTATTCACATATATATATTTTTTTAATATGCTTTAAACAGAGCAGTGTTCCCAGCTGTTGAAAGTGTTTTTAACAACAGAGAGTATATAGATCCCTGCAGTTACATTTAAGGTGGTTTCCAAGACACATTTGACTAGTCTCTTTGTTTCTGAAAATCTGAAGCTTGTTTCTTGGAGCCCTCTTTCCTCTTTAGCTCAGCTCTATCTTGTCTTACAGAGGTTACCAGGTCAGGTGCACATTTCGGGGGAGTCATCCTTCAAACTTTAAAACCTTCCCATGCCCTCTCTGCGATGTTGCCATTAGGGGTCAAACCTCATGCTTCCATTTTTCATTGAAGAAAATGTTACTTAAAATATACCACAACACCTGCTTCCTTGACTCACTTTTTTTTGTAAGATTTTTATTTTTTTTTAATAGTGGTAAAGAAATGAGGGATCCTGAGGTCACTGTGCCACGTGGGACGTCAACTGAATGTGCCAAGGAACGTGAACATGAGTCTGCTCAAAGGTGAGTAGTTTCCTGGTGGTAAGATTTCACCTATTTACAGTTATCCTCCAATTCCTCAAACATTTTTTATGTCTTAAAAAAATTCTCATGCTTCAGTTTGGGGTTATAGTAATAACTTGTTCTTGTCCAAAATAATTTTGTTTATTAGTTATTACTTTGAATCATTCTAACAATAGGATCTGCATTTCCAATCTTTTAGGAAAAAGGAGAGAATCACATTTTTAGTTCGTTTTTCCTAATGGTAAACAAAAGCCCACCAGTTTTATTTACTTGTGTTTCATTCTGTTTTTTCCCATCTCCTCCTCCTTTTCTCTCTTCATTCCAAAGAATATTTGGATTCGTAGACACAAACATTTTTAAAATGATTTTAGTTTTTATTGTCAATTATAGAAGCTGCTGTCTTGTCATACATATTAATTTGACACTGTTAATCCTATACAAACACATTTCTGGTACTGACTTCTTAGGAATGCAAGTCTTTTAAGTATATAAACGTAAACAGAGGTTGTTAGCCTGTTAGTGTAATGCATAAGTCATTATTTCACTTGGCTCTCCTTAATCACCACTTATTCCATATGACACCTGCTTTTGTGTTCTAAATTATTTGAGTTGGAGAAAGTTAAGCACAGAGTAGCTATGAAAATTATCTTGTTTTCAGCTACTGGTGCCATTATATCTTTAAGAAGGCAGGTTCTTTGCCTCTCTTTGAATAGTCTAGCTGTAGAATGAGGCATTTACTTACTTTGAAGGAAACTCCTGTAAGACTACAGAAGAATGTAAGACATTTGGATGATACGATAAGAGAGGATACATGAGTAGATGTATCAGAAAATTATTGTTTCTTTAAGAAAAGATCAAAATGGGGGAGAGGTGGAGTTTTCAAAATGAACCCTAAAATAATATGAACTGTAAAAACTGTATAAGAGGTTGTGGTGTTGGTACTTAATATCTTCTTCCTTCTCTGCTTCTTGGCAATACTCCTTGCTTAAGTTAATGGACCATTTACGTTTGTAAGAACAGTGTTGGAGGACTCCTCCTGGAATGTTTCAGAGCAGAAACCTAGGAAGGATGCTCCCTTCCACTCTGGGCAGGAGTCTGTCTCCTGCCACAAGGTACAGAAAAAGCTCGGGGGAATCTACATGCACAAATCCAGAGGATGTTTTTATATTGCTTTTGTCAACTGAAGCTGGAATTGCACCTTATTTTAACAGAGGATATTTTCCTATTACCTTGGCTCTGAGTTCAGTGTGCAGTTGTATCTCAGTGCAAGGCTACTGCAGCTGCTGGATGGGAAAAGAGGCCTTGATGAGAAATGGAGTTGAAAATACTGCAACCAAAGCACTGGGCAGTTTGGGCTGCTGAAAACCTTTTTGCATGAAACTCTGGCTCCCTCAAAGTGGCTGGCAGTGCTCCCGTTGAGTTCAGTACAGCCAGGATTTTGCCTTATATATTTATTCTGATTTATGAAAAGCTCAGTCATCGTGCTATCTAAGCGCTGAGATATGGTATTTAGTTACAAACAATCATTTTAAGAGTCATGCCAAAATCTACACATGCATTAGACTTGGAGATTAAAGAACATGGAGTTTTGGTTGCATGTGCTTCTCCAGTTGTAATTATTCTTCATCCTAAACACTACAGACCTCCGAGCTTTTGGGCACAGAGGGGCTCCAGACTGAGACAAATCAGAAAGATTATGTGATGTAGTAAATAGCTATAAATAAATGGATTTTACTGAGGTGCCAGTAACTACCTCAGTTTCCCTGTCAGCCCCAGAGGAATTATTAATTCCTTGGACTTTAGGGAGCCATTGCAGGAAAGAATTTTAATCTTCTGCATTTTTTTAACCATAACTGTTTACCTTGCAGTAACTCGTACAGCACTGTGTGCTCTCAACTCTGATGTTGCATTACAGTAATGTGCTGCAGAAGAAAGCTTGTTGAGTTCAAGTGAAATCTATCCCAAGGAAAGAGTATCCAGAGCAGCTGGTTTCATTTATATGTTTTATTTCTGAAGCTCATGAGTGTTCCAGTGAGAGATGGAATAATTGATTTAAATCAAATTATGAAACACTATACTTTTTATTATAAAATGCACTTTTCTGGCATTCAATTCTGTAATGTATCACTCACAGGTAATGCAGAGTGAGGCTGAAGAGGCTGAAAAATACTCTTCTCCATCATGTAGTCCATTGCTACATGTTCTTGCCTCAGAGCTGAAGCCAAAGTTGCTGTTTATAAAAGAATCATCATATTGTTAAAGATTTGAGGCTCCATTGCTTCAGGTGAGATACAAAACCTTATTCCTTGAGTTTCTTGGTAATAGAACTGCTGCTGATTTTTTGGAGGAGCACCTCGGTTCTGTGGTTTTTTTCCTGGCTGAAATAGATGTACACAGAGCAAATAAATGGCAAGGAAAGCAGAGGTGTTTTTAGCAAGGGATAATATTGGACATTAATTGCAGCACAGGTTAATATGCATTTTAAGAGGTTCAAAATATTCAATGTTTAATTTTTCACTCAATTGTCTAAGTGTTTGCCGGGGTCAAAGCCCTTGTTAGTGTGTTAAAATCTTGCCAGAGTGTTTGTTTTTTCCTAATAACTTCTGAACTGGCCAATATAAACTAGATTTTTATGGAGGTAATGAAATTCCTATAAATTTTCTGAAAAATTTTGGCTGAATGAAAAAGAAGAGGGAACGACTGGTGCTACCAGTAATAGAAAGGCTACAGCTGGAGCTCAGCCGTTCCCTGCTTAGGTTTGGCCACCCAGCTGGGCTTGCTGGGAAAAACATGGAGGTGATGTGCGCGTGTGCAGCTCTGATCCAGGGCCAGCACACACCTCCCTGTGCAAGGGCATGGGGGAGGGATCAACCGTGAGCATGTAGGACGAGTATGCAGAGGAAATGTGTCTTTCACGAGCAGCACAACTAAGGAACAAAGGTGCTGCAGCCAGTCCAGAGAAGGGCAACAAAGCTGGTGAAGGGTCTGGAGCACAAGTCTGATGAGGAGCAGCTGAGGGAGCTGGGTCAGGGGAGACCTTATTGCTCTCTATACCTATCCGAAGGGAGGATGTAGCTGGGTGGGGGCCAGTCTCTTCTCCAAGGTAACAAGTGACAGAAGGAGAGGAAATGACCTCAAGTTGTGCCAAAGGAGGTTTAGATTCGATATTAGGAGAAAAATTTCACAGAAAGGGTTGTAAAGCACTGGAACAGGCTGTCCAGGGCAGTGGTGGAGTCACCATCACTGGAAGTGTTCAAGAAATGCGTGAATATGGCAGTCGAGGACATGGCAGTTGAGGTACCGGGTTGATGGTTGCACTTGATGATCTTAAAGGTCTTTTCCAACCTTAGCGATTCTATGGTTCTATGTGAATCTTGCACAAATGACAATGTGATGATACACTTTAGAGATGTCTCTAACCTCACTGACTGGTCTAAAGCAGCCTCTGGAAGATGACAAGGGGCATGTGCCCTGAGCTCACTGGCACCGTGCTGCTGTACACAAGCACGGTGGAGTCACCTGTGACTCACATTCTGGGTTAGGATACAGGACAGCAGGTTTGGAGGTGATATTGCAGCCTGAGAAACAATTATACCTAGAGGCACATTGCTTCATTAGGAGATGAGCGTTACTAGCTTTAAGGAGCTAGTCATTATGAAACACCATGACAACGGATTTGTATGTATTTACTGGCAGCCACTCAACTTGAGTGTGTATCTATGAGCAGCGTCAAGTTTCAGAAGTTCTGGTGCTTTTTCATGGAATCCAAGTTCTGGCTGGTGCGTGTTGACATGGTCATGGTCCTTCTGTCCCTCACTCTTTGCAGAGGATGCTGTGTGCCTGTGGGCTTGGGGCATTAGGTTACTCACAACTGTGTTGCTTGGATGGGCTGGTGAGTGAATGGGAGATTCTGGCTTTGAAAAACATTTTGCTAAAAGCTGTTAAAGCAAATGCTTTCTGCACTGAACTTACCCAAAGTCTGATGTGGGATGAAGGACTTTTCAGTTTTCTCCTCTGATTTTGTTTTCCATTCCAGTAGGAACTTTTCTGCCAAGCTATGTACACTGTGAGTTGAACTTACGGGGCATTTCACAGGTGCTCAGTTTAAGTGTGTTTGGAAACCACATAGGTAACTTTTGTTCAGTCCCCTAAGAAGAGTCCCTATCAGTGCTAATGTACCTTGATTCCCTTCACAGCCCCTCTTAACCTGGTTGGAGAAAGCATTTATCTCGGACAAGACAGTTCTCAGCTCCTGGAACTCTGTAATCTGTGCTCATTTGGGGGGACCTTCCAAATAAGTTTCTTGGAGGTCAATAATTGTATTAGCTATTCCTCTCTGCTTAGGAATAGACTAAGAGACCTGCTTTAAAGAAAGGTCTGTAGCAGAATATAAATAATCCATTCTGATCACTGCTTATACCATCACTAGCTGGATTTGAACGTGCTTCCAGTTCAATATCTGATTACTAATACTTAAGCTATCTCACAAGGTCAGCAGAATGGCATCATAAATGAACTATAAAGTGTATCATACCAGTGGTTTAAAACAAGTCCACAGCACAGTTCAGTTAGCTGATGGGCCATCTCTCTTTATGTCAGCTGTTAAACTCGTGCACACAAGCACTCTAAGTACTGATGCCATCAAATGTGGTCAGCACAGACAGTTCAGCCTGCAAAAGTGAGCCAGAAAAGGCATTAAAATGCTTAGTCTATGACATACTTCCTTATTTTTGTCGTTTTGACATTTATGTGTTGTATCACTGAGGCTTTTGAGAAAGAAGACCCAATTTCTGAAACAAACTGAGCTGAGATGTTCAGTTTATAATGCCGCAGCCGTCTGGTTTGCGTTTAATTCCAATTGACCACCTGCATGCTGTTAACCTCTGGAAGGTTACTGTGATCACAGTTGTTGTTGTTGTTTGTTTAAAAGTTTTGTAGCTCAAGGAAAGTATTAGTAACCAGTTACTTAACCTACACTGTTTACTGATCTCATTGAACTTGCAGATGTAGTTTTGCTGGCCAGTGAAAACCGGGAGTTGTCTGGTGCCAGTAATAGCCTGCACTTATTTTTCAGACAGGAACAGGTTGTGCAATTAAAAGAATTTTTTTTCATAAATATGCTCTTTGTCTGTTGGCTATTGTCTCAAATATCAAAATATAACTTAGAGGATGTGGAAGGTAGCTTTAAATGAGCCAAACTTTCACAGAGGCATACTTGAGTTGTGAGGGTTGCTGCAAACCCCCAGAGCAGCATGTGAAAATGTACAAGAATTGCAGAGGCAATTCTAGTGAATAAGACAGATGTGTTGATATTAACATTCTCCAACCAGGACTATTTAAGTTGCTGTAAGGAAGCATTTTACTAAATGAAGGCATTCAAAAATTAGAAATTACTTCTTCAAAAGTACCAGAATTATTTTTTTAAAAATATGCTTCTTTGTTTTTAAACCTTTGAAGTTCATTCAGTTGAGAATTTCCTGCTTTCCTTTAGAGCGAAGAATAGAAATTCACTTGCTTTAGAAGTCTCATTTACTCCTTTGATTCTAAGAGGGGGAGCTTTACAGTGAACACGCTCAAAATTGCGAGGGTTGGCAACACATCTATACTTAATCTATGATGTTCCCATGAGGTGGGCTGTCTTCTTACTTCTCAGGTCTTAAAAAACTAACACCTATAGAAAATCGATTCCTTTTACAAATCCCAGAACTACTCCAGAAGCAGGAATACGACCAACCTTCATTCCTGTTTGTCAGCTACAGAGCTCTGCTTATTGCCAACCCTCGCCTAGGTCTGTGAGCAGCGACCCCCGTTCAAGCCTCCCCTTTTCTCTGACAAGAGCAAAATGTCAGGATTTGGTGACTCTTAAACTACGACTTCAGCTGCACCCATATTCCTTTAAGAGCTGAGCACACAGGTGATACAGTGGATGGTCTCCAAATAGAGGACAAGTGTTTTTATTTCAAGTACCACCTAACCTTTCAATTTGAGGATGCTCTGTGGGTATGGGCTACCGGAAAAGCCTTTACAGGTAGGACTGATCGGGGGTGTAGGGGTTAAGGGGAGAGAGTTATTTCCACAATAAAAATCTTGAATTCCAAAACAAATCAAAGTGGTTTGGCCTAAGATAGCAAACGTGCATTCTGGCTCCAGATCCACTTACCTGAGGAACCTGCTTTTATCTGTCACGCTGGTCGTCCCTGACCACAGTGTGCTGGGCCAACTACATGGACTCCAGGCTATGGGAATACATAATGGTCAACCAAATAGCACTGCAGCAGGAGTTCTGAATTCTAGAAGAAAGGGTATTCAGTTTCCAGCTGAAATTTAGGAGCACTCAATGTCAACACTTTCTTCAAAGAGGCTATGTAGTTGAAAACCAAATTTTCCACCGAAAAGCCATGAAGTAAAACTTTCTGCCAACCTACTCTTAACCTCTCTACTGCTTTACTGGGTTTTTGTTTGCCTGTGTGTGTGTCTGTGGGGACACTTGGGCATGTGGATTCAAATGAGCTGTTCAAATAGATTAAACAACTTTAAACCCCTCTGTGGTCTTTGGAAGTGAATTAGATTAAAGTGAATTAGAGCTATTTTAATTCTGAATGAGTGAGTCCACATGGGCTTAATATAGTTGTATATAGAAACCCACATTAAAATCACATCCTTAGTTAACTCAGATTGTTTCCCTTGTAGACAAACCCATCCTGTCTCTATTTAGCAGGGAGTACAGAGCTTGCTTCATCCGTAACTTGCACTATTGACAGGCAAAGGAGCTAAATCAAAAATGATTTTGTACTGGTATAAATGGTTTCACAAACAATAGGTCAGTAATGCATCTGGCCCGTGACGTGTCCAGGGAAAGAAGCTGGGCCTGAATAGCTTTTAGCTCTCATCATTGAAATCAACAACGCTTGCCAGAAGAAAGCCTTCAGCATTAATTCCGTAAGCTATAAATTATTACAGGGCTCTGATTCCTTGGAATGAAATGCAATAGATAGATGGCAGAGAAATATTATTAATGGATAGTTTGCTACGTTCCTAACTGCACAGACTTCATGAGAATACATTATATTACTATCTGGAATAGCAATACTAGGGATTTATTAGAATGACTGAGTGCTCATTGTTAGCTAGAATACCATGCTATATTGGAAACATAAAGTATTCTGCATCAAAGCATGTGATCTACATCTTTTCTTTTCATCCTTAATTTGATTATGAACTATTACCATGCTTTGCCATAAAATAAGAAAGTTGTACGTTTTGATGGTTTCTCAAATGCTGATTTTACTTTCTGCACAAATACTTTGTATCTTTTCAGCATAATTATTTAGCAGCCATTTCGGGTTAATTATTGTCATTAACAATATGAGTCCTATGAGGGAATATCAATTAAAATATGCACAGCTGAACTTTCAAATGAGTAAATAATTTAGTTTTCGAAAATGACTGGAAACAGCAGGGTAACAGTCAAAAGGGGAACAATTATTTTAATGCTTATTTGACAAATGAGTAATTTTTACAGCAAATTAGTTTCTTATCGTAGCACCCCTACTGGTAAGAAGAGAGAAACTGTTAACATGAGTTTTAAAAATAAAACCTGCTAAGATATGCATGCAAAGTTAAGGAAATCATTTGTGTGAAGAAAAGGTGATTATGATACACATTGTTAGCTGAAGAATGTTGCCATGGGAATCTAATTAGGGATATAAATCACACAAAATTATGTTTATATATAGGGCTGGATGCATTAAACTCATATGCACAGTTATACATCAATTTCATTCTTCTTTGTCAAAGTATTGAAGATAGACCTTTGTTGCTCTTTATTCTTGACCCCACTAAATACAATGATTGAAATTTAATATTTTGGGGGAATTGCTTATCACTGTAGCCATGGCAAGAAAATTTAACAAATGAAGTATGGCATTTCAGGTGTGAATATATGATGCTCATTCATTTGCATAAGAAAAAAGGAATGTAGAAAAACTTTGCAAGGTAATTGAGTTTTATCCCTGTTTTGGGGAAAATTTTAACATACACACTTATTTTTTAGCTATGTCATCCTGGGTTGTTTGTGTAATGATTGAGGAGGGGCAGGATGAAGAAGTAAGAGAAAGTGTATAGAAACCAGAGCTATTGAAGAGGTTTGGGGTTTTTTTCAGAGCACTGAGAAGGTTTTTCATGGCTTTCTCCATGTGTTAAAACAGAAGAGGAATTTCAGCAAAGATATCTTTTGTCTTTCCCTTATTTGCATGCTCTGTTTCATTTCTGATTTTTGTGCTCAGCCTGTAGTCAGCCCCATTGCTGCTGATGATTTCCCACAGCTATGATTTGGAGTAAGTAGGTAGTTTATAGTGAAACAGTGATCACCAAGGACAATTCAGAATTTCTCTTTGGTTTCAGTGATTTTTTTTTTTTAATCCATCTGTTGAGTGTCAAATTGCACTACTGAGCTGCACTGAGTGCTACTGAGACTTGTGCTCAAGGAATTCTCAGTGAAGATGACTAAACCTTTAATGATACTGGGCCCTGCTGGGCCAAGGAGTGCAACCTGGTTAGCTCTGGCTATCTTACAAGGCCCTGGCATGGTAAGAAATTGAAAAGAAACTTAGGGAAAAAAAAGTGTTATTTTATTTTCTTTGTACAATGTTGACCAAAGCTGAGTGTAGAAATTATCCAAAACTTAAAGTTCAAAATGCTATGACAATGAAAACCTGAATTTGCCATTTCTTGGTAGGAGTGGGCAGTTGTTTCTCTTCTCACCAACTGGTCAAATTCGGTTTTAAACTCTGTTACCACCACATGTTTTTCATCCTGCCTCTTCTGGTCCAGACTCACATTTTGGGACTTCATTCTACCTTCTTAGGAACTAATCTTCCTTTTCTACATGACCTCTGTGCAATAAAGGGAGTTGCAGTGTTCCCAGTATGGTCACACGCCTTCTGTTGACATCCACAAATGAGTGCGTAATTAAGGGTGTAGATTTAGTGCTGTCTCATTTGAAAAGCTGCTGGAATTGCAACATTGCTTTGACAGAGGTATTTCCTTACTGGGGTATATCTTTTGTATCTTTTTTTTTTCACTGATGTAATTGGACAAAGGGGAAGGACAATATAAGATGTTGAGAAACTTAATCCTGTATGCTAGAGCTAGGACAGGGCTGTTGAGGGCTGGAACCAAGGAATGACTATGAGCCAAAGAACAGCCTGTCTGATCTGTTTTTAAGGAAACTTTCTAGTTTTTGTGTAAACATTTATTTCACAGTAGAGCCTATTTAGGGCAGTTTCACCTTTTTTATTTGTCCACTTCACAGGACTGTCTTTCACCCCACCTCAAGCCACCACACAGTTTCTCCCTGAAATCTCACAGCACAGAAATTCCGTAGGAAAA
The DNA here is from genome assembly GCF_003984885.1 of Neopelma chrysocephalum. Classification (NCBI taxonomy): domain Eukaryota; kingdom Metazoa; phylum Chordata; class Aves; order Passeriformes; family Pipridae; genus Neopelma; species Neopelma chrysocephalum. The sequence continues at coordinate 1,636,733 of NW_020897762.1, forward strand.
CACAATGATGTCATTTCAGTCAGACCATAATTTTCCAGCTGTTGGAAGAAGGCACATTGTGGTGTTTATTTCACTACTTATAAAGATTTGTGGCAGCAGGGAAATACTTTACTTCCAAGATCATTGTTCAAGTAATTGAAACTGCTCATCTGGAGCTTTGTGCCAAAGTAGGGGGAGGCAGAAGGGATGATGTGGGAGAGCTACTGGGTGCATGGCCAGTAGGTAAGTGCCTGTATGGAGCCTCAGAGGAATTAAGGGATATTTTTCAGTGTTCTTATGGTGAGAAGAAAAGAGGTATGGAATGGGCAGCTTTTTCAGCGCATCTGTGCCCCTGTGAACTTTGGCACCTCTGTTACTGGCTTTGCATTTGACAGGGCTTAGTGTGAATCAAGCAAGCTCTCACCTTGATCTGGTGAGAGTTGTCAGTCTGGTGCCAGGTTGTCCCTTGCATTTAGCATGGACAAGGCTTTGTCCTGAGCTGCTGGCTCTGCTGTAAGCCAGAGCTCTGTAGGTGGTGGAAACGGCTTATTGTAACATCGGTCAATGTGAATTTGAAAACTTCTTGTCAAAGACTTCCAGGGTCAGCGGGGACTTTCAGCAGCTTAGATCCTACTGAAAATGATCCTTGTATGTCACTTAAAAAAACCCAAACCACTGAACAATCAGTCCTGAGCCCCAGATTTTCTCCTCTGTTAAGAGTGGCAAAGCTGCATCGTGCTATATTACTGGCCCAAATTTTCCTCATGCTTTACAAAAGCCCTTGCATGTGTGACAGTCTACAGATGCATCCTCTCATCTTTGGAAGTGACCAGGTGTTCCCAGGCAACTGAAGGGAGAGAAAGGGGGCAGGTATCTGAGAGGCCTCATATACTTTGATACACTCATTTCTTGTAAGTTAAGTAGCATAGCAAAAAGTGGGGTAGCTCTGACACGTGAAACCTTTGAGCCAGTCATTCTCTGTACTTCAGTCAGAAAATATTAGCCAAGCTCGCCCTCCAGTTCATCTGAGAACTCCAGAAGGGCTGGATGCAATAACGAACAAAAGCCTTTTGGATGCTGCTGTTGCTCATTTTTTCACTGTGTGGGTCCATTAAAGCATTGCTGCCTTTTGGGAACTCAGCTGGAAGAAGAAAACAGGCCTGGAAAAAATAACTGCGTTATGTGAGACCACTGGCTACTGCTGCAATTGTGTCAGTTTGTAACATGTTAGGCAGGTTCCCTGTGCATCCGCTGCAAAGCTTCTGCTGACAGGACTTGAGCTCTAGCAGTGAGAGCAGCCAACAACTGCAAAAAAAAAAAGCTGTGGGCTCTTGGATCCTGCGTGATCCCAGAGACTGTGGGCAGCGTAACTCAGTAGGAGAGAAAATGAAACTGTTAAAGTGTTCTCCTGATGTGCCCTTACAGCTTGTAAAGACAATCATCTGTCCAAATGGGTGATTTCTTAGGTGGAGGGAAGATGTGTAGGTGAGTGATAGGCAAAATAGCTGCAGGTTTGATTTAGCCCCCAGATTTTTCACTAGGGTCAACTACACATAATTTAACTTTACTCTTTCCCTTCTCCACTTGCCTTTTCTGTCATGCTTGGCACCACACTTTCTACTCAAAATGCCAGACTAGGAGAATAAAAGTAGTCCAGCACAGAAATGTGTGTTAGCTGGACACGCAGTAGCCACCCCTCACAGGCTATTGAAGCGTGTACAAAAGCAGAGCTGAAGTTTGTCATCATTGATTGTGTCTAGAAATTAAAACAACCCCTTGCACTTGACACATAAATATAGTCACTTCAGCTTTTAACCCTGCTCCCCATTACCTCATCATATTTTACCGTGAAGGAAACATATACTATAATGTATTCTTTGTCACATACAGTCCACACCCTTATGTAAACTGCATTTTCAGTCCTCTTCCCATGCAGACACATTCCCCATCAGGCATTCCTCAGACATGCCAGTGAACGCTTTACTGCTTAGCAAATCTATCGGATTAACACAATTACAGTAAAAGCGCGGGACAAAATAAATATTCCCCAAAGAACCTTTAGGAGGATTTTGCCATTTCTTGGTTAGTAAGAGATGATCCCTCAACAGACATCAGCCTGACCCTGTTTTCGTTACTCTTATTTCATCTGTCCCAATGGAGCAAGAAAAATATATCACTGTATGGGCAGCAGAAGAATGAGCAGCCTGGTATTATCTGTACTTTTCGATTCAGTCTGCAGGGAAAGCTGAGAGTCAGGGGAAGAATCAGGGAACTTTGTGTTCAGCCAACTTCCAAAGCCTTTGGTGTCTGGCCAGATTTACAGCACTTAATTGTACGTTTGCATAGTGTGTTGCAATACCTCAGGGATTTGTAAAGTGGTTCTCGTGTATCCCTTTTGGGTGCTCGGCTGCTCCAGACAATCCCGTTAAACTCACAGTACGATGTCCAGTGTCCCCACATTTATTGGCATGGTAGTCCCTTACCTGTCCCAGTCCCAAGGGAAACACAGAAGGAGGCTGAATTGCTCCGTTGGTCAGCCCAGAGCTGCCCTGAGGCATGTTTTTCCCTGGGATGCTGGCATCAACTCTCACTTGCCCAGCAGGGACGTAGCGGAAGTGAGTGAGAGCTGGTCATACCTGCCCCAGTGTTCTCTTCCAGAGTCCCCTCAGAAAACTTTAGCCATTTCAGTTGTTCGTTGTTGGTATTTTCCTTTGAATCCTATTGCAGTGGAATGGTAATGCTGCCTTTTCCTTACAGAGAGACATCACTAATGTTTTTTTTCCCCACCACTCTTAATTTTTTGGTCCAGTTTGAGTCATTCCAACTTGGAAATCTCCAGTGAGCTTGGATCTGAATGTAGCTGGATTGATCTGTGCTACTTCTAATACTTTTTTAGGGGATAGGGGGAGAGAGAAAAGGAAAAAAATTAAGGTAAGCGTTGAATTTATAGTACTCCAGATGTCAGAGAAACGAACATAAAAGTGCAGATGCCTTATAGTCAGACAGACTGCTCAAATGTATGCAAATGGGTGAGAAGTTTATGTGAACATGGTTGAAAAAAAGAGGAAGCAAGGGAAAAAATGCTTAAATAATCCTGTTCTTGTTGCTGTGAGTCTTGGACATCGAGTTTGGTAAAACGTCATGATTGTGATGACCCAAAGAATGCCAAGGCCCTGGTAATTGTGGCTGGCTGGGTAGACTTTGATTGGTCTTAATGTTCTTGGACATACCGTTAAAGTAACATAAATTCATACCTTCTAAGTTATGGGGCCTATTGATCAAGCTTTTCCTTGCACAGCAGTATTTAGATTATTCTGCAAATCATCTTCATGGCTGGCTATGAGAGATGACTACAGTGTCTTCAGTTAGGGTAGTGTAAATGTATGGGATTTAAGTGAGAGCAGATGTACTTGCACATACATTTCACATATGAGCTTTTTGATTGTTTGGGGGTAACAAAACAATTCTTTCTGTCAAATATGCTTCCAACTTGTGAATTAATTATATCTGCCTCCCTGCAAACTGCTTAAGAGCAGCTGGTCTTCCTGGCATCTTTATTAGCCATGTAAAGAAGCTTCTCCAAAGCATGAAATGCCAAAAGGAAAAGCCTCTGGCTGAGTCTTACCATGGATACTTGGAATTGAGTAGTGTCTGGTGAAGGAAAGAGCCAACAATGGTCAGTCTAAGGCATCCCTCTGTGCAGGATCTTGGTTTGCTTTCTATGCATTTCTGCTGTTGAATAAAAGCAATTCAAAATTATAGTTGTAGGCAGACATAATGTTGAGGAAAACTGATACAGTCTGGATAATCTGCTGCTAAACAGCTTGCGTGGGTCTGTGTCCAAACCCCATGTCTTTAAATAACATTTCAAGCGGACTGGCTTTTCTGGATCCCTTTACTTGAAATGCAGAAGGAATTTTTGGATGGCAACTGCCATTAATGTTGCTAAGCATTGCTTGGATGTGTTCTTTGTTAATTTTTGAAGGAAAAGACCTACCATATACATAATCCCATGATGCAATACTAGAACCTTTTAAAAAGTTATTAAACAGGTAGTAAAATCCCTTTTAAAAATATGCTTCTATTTGTACAATTTTTAGAAATGGCAGAGGACAAAACCACATCCTTAACCCCCCTAAACTCCCAAACTCCCCCTTCCCTCCATCTCCTCCAAAAAAAAAAAAAAATCCTTAATTTAGAATAGCTTGGTTTTACTATACAGGAAAGGTGAGAAAAACAATACAAGTTATACAACACACTTACAAATACCAGCTTATATGAGCTAACACCGGCAGTTAACATCTTAGATTTTTCTCAGCAATAAGCTACATCTGCAGAACTTATGGGTTGGGTTTTATAAAGTTCACAATTCAAAAGTGTCTCTGTGCTAAAGGGCTTTGGCTCTCTAGCTCAGGGCAAATTTTATATGCTACAGTCTGTAACCATCTTTGTTTCTAGAGAAGTATATGCATGGATCATGGATTAAAACGTTTTACTACGTGCCATGTGGGTTTTATTATCTGAATAGATCATATCCTAAACAGGTCAACTGCCTCTGATTTAAACGCATGGAGAATGGGAAACAGCGTTTATTCGTGCGGTGGGTTTACATGGGATACTGCAGCTATACTTCACTCCCATCCACCATCCGAAAGTGAGAGCAGGATACTGGGTGTCTGAAATCAGTATCAAAGCTATTTATTTCAATAGGTGCAAGTGTTAGTGTAAAGAAATAAGTCTCAGCAGTCTTTGTGATGAGGCATTATATGGGATCCATTATATATGGCATTCTAATGGAGGCTGGTGTAGTGTTCTGTCTCGTTCTTCCTGTTTGCAAGATCATCTCTTTGATGAAAGCTTGTCTCTCCACCAAGAACCATAGTAGAGATCAACGAGAGTATGAGAGGCACTTGGTGTAACTGCATCCAAGAAACAGAAGGTCAGGCATTCCTGGATGCTCCAGGTGCCTCTGCAGAGGCCAACAGGTGTTGTGATTGTGTAGAATGAAAAACACAAAAAGTATGAGTATTTGGAAATCAGAGGGGAAACAATAGAAGAATAAGTAGGTGTAATATCTGTGGATGGATACAGTTGTATCGACGGGGCAAGGCAAGGAGTGGTAGTGTTACTCCTACATATTTATTGTTGCAATTAGCTGCTATTAAATATGTTTCAGTATTGCATTATTGTTTTCAGTGAGACCAAACTGACTATTATATAGCTGTGCAACAATTTCCCCAGGGAAGTAGCGGGAAGCTATTTACTGATTTGCTTAAATCTCTCTTGAACAAAGCAGTGGAAAATACTTTGTAGGAAATAATCATCCACTGGCAAGAGGCTGAAAGAGGTTACATAATAGGGATCGTATTTCTGTGACAGTGAATGATTCTGTTTATATAATATTCATTTCTGGTCATGTACCCTAGACTTTGCTTATTCTTGTCTCATCCCAAGATGATAAGACGACAAATTCAACTTACTGTTTTTGCCCAAGCTTTCTAGAAAATAGTTAAATGTTTCTTGTCTTAATTTGTGCATGGGACTATCATAATGCATACAAAGTCTTGCTTCTCTTGGAGGCGTACATGTTTTTCTGCACTGATTTCTTAACAGACTGTAGTATCTATCTCTAAAAAGGGAGAAGGGGAGGGTCTTGGGAATTATGCACCGGTCAGTCTAACCTTGATATCTCAAAGGATATTAGAACAAATTATTAAGCAGTCCATGTGTAAGCACCATCCAAATAAAAAGGTGATAAAAGAGAGTCAACACATATTTGTCAAGAGCAAATCATGTTAAACCAATCTAATTTCCTTCCTTCCCAGGGAAAGTGGCTTAGAGGATAAGGTGATAGTAGTAAATGCGATACATCTTGACTTAAGCCAGGCTTTTTGACACTATGGGACATTATATGCTCTCATGTAAACTGGACAAATTTGGCCTGAATAACAGGGAAGAGCTTGATTCTTTGAAAACCCATCCTGAGAAAGCAGTTGTTAGTGGTGCCCTGCTAAAAGGAGAATTAACTTTTGCTCTCGAAGAGGCTTAATTATGGGCCTGGTTCTGGTCAATATTTTCATTAGTGGCTTGAAAGATGGAATAGAAAGTGAACATATAAAATTTAGGCTGAGAGGATACAGAAGTGCTTTAGAACGCAGGATTAGAAGACTAAATTAACATGATGCATTGGGAAAAATTTATCAGTATGACGGCATTCAGATTATAAAACTGCAAAGTAGGATGTGTCAGAGAATCTGTAACCACACAGGGACTTGGCAGCATAAGAGAAGATGGAATTTTAGTGACTGGCAAGTGGAATAGGAATAAAAGATGTGATAATTATATTAAAAGAGCAACTCTGTGTGTGCAGCGCATGAGCAAAGCTGTGATGTGCAAGACATCTCTCTTGAGTGCCGAGAAGTCAGCAGCTGTATTTTCGGGTCTGTTTTTTTGGTTTTTTTTTAACTTCTTTTGAAAGTGATGCAGACAAGTGGGATGTAATCTAGAAAAATGACCCAAATGACTCGAGACTTAGAAAATATAATCTGTGCTGAAAGATTGAAAGATTTCTGTGTGTTTGTCCAGAAAAGGTATGTCTGAGGAAGGGTATAAGTTTTCCAGGCAACTGTTTTTAGAAAGAAGATGCAGGTCTGTCAGTCACTGTGGCTGTGGAGCGTAGGATCAGAAGCACTATATTTTCAGACATGTTTAGTAGAAAGCTCTCTGAAAAAACTAAACTGAAGTCAGATTTAGGAGATCAGTGTTTTACTTGCTCAGGTGCGTGGAAAGTGTATCACACACTTACCTCTCGACAGTGCTACTGACCCGGATGTGTGCTTGTTGCTCTCTCTCCCCAGATTGCCATTGTGTTGCTGTATTTAATTTGATACCTGTAGGTGCAGTGTGTCTGTATCCTTATGTTCATCTGCCAGTGTTTCCAAAGGGGAGGAGTTACCTTACATTAAAGATGTGAAAATAAATTCAGAGATTGGCCTCATCAGTAGCAAAACAAGGCTTTTGGTTGTTTAAAAAATATCTGTCTGGGTAGAATTGTTAATTACAGGAATAGGTTACAGAGGGAGGTTGCAGACTCCTTAAAACCCTTTTGAAGGTTTTAAGAAGTTTGATGGACATATGTCATGACTGAAATTAAACTTGATAGTGTTTCTGGGTGACAAGATAGACTGGATGCTCTCTTAAGATTCCTTTTATTCTGGCATCTGTATGATTTCTGCAACATAGTGTTTTGCAACAATACAATATATTTTATATTCTTGCAGAAAAACCCACAGAACTGATATAATCCAGGCAGTTTTGCTTTAAGATGAGAAATAAAAACACAGATATAAATTCATAAAAGTCTCAGGAAAATAAATGCCTGATTTGACTTTAAATATAAATGAACATAGAAAGAATGATATGCTGAATAATGACCCTGCAAAACAAAACTAGCTCAGTTCCTCAGTACTAACTATCACAGGGCATTGATTATCTATCATGTCTAGCTTGTGTGATAACATAAGAATTTAAATTGTAGCCTCACCCAGAGCAAACACAGATGCTTTTTCTCTAGGTGTTAATCTCCCAAAGGCCCACAGTCTTGTAATGTAAACAGACCTTGGAGCCCCAGCCTGGTTCACTCTGTATCAAATAAGCTGTATTAATATCCTGGGTCAAAACTTCCTTCAGGCAGCCCGAGGGCAGCAGCCATCCAAATCCATGTGCACTGACACCTTTCCAGCAACTAGCCTGTTGGAGCTGGACCCTGGATTTATTACTTGTATGTTTTCTATTTGTAAGAAATGTAGTGTTTATTTGACACATGAGGCTTCTGATAACTCTGCTGTTGTTAAATTTCATCCTGCTTCTGCTGGGAGTGCTTACCCTGCCCCAAAAAGAAAGTCAAGGTGAGAATGAAGAGGAAAGTTGCAAAGAAATCAAACTGTGCTTCTTAAAACACTGCTATGAGAAAGGGCTGTGGAGCCTTGGTGACTCAAAAAGATCTCTGTCCTTTCGAAGGAGGGAGAGCTGGAATTAGTCTTGCTACAGCTTCTGTGGGCTTTTACGTTAAGAGAGCTGAGCATCCTCAGTGAGTAGCTTTCTCCAGCTGCTGCAGACACCTTCTCATTTCAGCTCCCACCCTTTGCATTTTCTCCAAAGCTCAACCTGGCAGTGATGAACTTAATAACACCATGGGTGTGGGACTGTCCCTTTTTCTCCTGATTCACTACTGTATAGACTCTGGCTCTTAGATTGGACTATGTTACTAAATCGGTGATCTAGGGTGACCTGCTCCAGGTGCTCTCCAACTCTTCCAGGAAGGCTCCATCCGTTGTTGCCATGCTGGCTGTAGGAATTAGCTTAGGTGCTGTTGGGGCCTATTTTTGGAGGGTAGTACTGTAGCTGTATTCTGGTGCCTTGCCTTGTTTGTGCTATGAGTGGCCTCTGAAAGCAGAAAGGCAGAGGGCAGCCTTAGTCTTCTCTGTGCAAGGCCTGGGAGCTCCCTTCGCTCTGCTCCGGCTGTTAATACATGGCACACGTCCACAGAAAACAATAGCTACATGAGAGATGGCTGTGTCCCATGGGTGGCCTTTCAGGAGCAGGGAGATTTTGAAAGAAAATGCTGTTGTGCCCAACTTCCCTTGTGTACATGCTGCTACCAGAAGCTTCCCCTATGAATCCCTTTTGTTCAGAGCCAAAGCCAAATTCTGCTACAGTCCATAACCAGAGGAGCATCCTGCTGACTTCTACAAGAGACTTGTCTGAGGGTGGCATAAAGTGGCTCCCAAACAACAAATCCTTTTGGCTCCCCTCTTGTGAATACTGTGTACTACATTGCTAATCTGGAATATGACCCCCCCTCGCCCTCTGAACTGGCTGTGGCCTTTGAGATCTGCTAATCCTGGAGGTGGGTCCTCTGCCTACGGCCGTGGTGGAAAGGTGGGGATTGCTGCAGGGTTCAGTACCAGTGTTTGTGGGCCTGGACTCGGCTACAAAGCATTACCATGGCTGGATGTAGCTGCCAGCTGCAGCTGCCAGAGGCAGTGCTGATCATGTCTTCACATTGTCCATGTCCTCTCAGGCAAACCCCAGGAGAGCATTACTTAAAAGTAATCTGGATGAAGTCCCAGACTGCTCTTCTGGAGAGGAATCAGCTCCTGTGTCTTTGTGTGGAGGAGGAGTGGGCTGTCCTCTGCCTGCTCTTCCTCAAAGACAAGGTGCAGCATCGTTCACAGGGAAAAGTCACAGCCTGATTTAAACTCGGCACCTGGGCTAAACTGTTGCATCTGTTTGCTGCAGGGTGTCATCATATCCTTAAATCCAGAAAGTGATGTGTTTGGGACTTTATCTACTTGTCATATAAATTCTGTGTTACTCTTATTAAGTCTTTGCTCTTAATACAGAGAGCTTGCAAGCCCTGAAAAAAACTCCAAAAAATTCCAGGTTCTACATAATTTATTCAAATTTTAAGAAAATCCTTGGAAGATTTGACCCAAAAAAGAGCTTGCACTTGTTTTTTATGGGTTTTTTTTTGCACTGCTTGTCTGACTTTAAAGTACTTTAAATATTAGCTCAGTTGGTTGGAGCGTGGTACTACCAACACCAAGGTTGTGGGCTTGATCCCTGCGTGGGCCATTCACTTCAGAGTTGGATGCGATGATCCTTGTGGGTCCCTTTCAACTCAGAATAGTCTGTGTGTGTATAAGAAATGTCAGCTCTGGTCTCCCATGGCTTCGGTGAGGGACCCTGGGCACTAAGGCAGCAAGTTACTGTCTGTTAGGTTACAGCTTTCTGTAATGTATTAAATTTTCAGACTAGGCTTTCTTCAAGCAGAGTGTTGATTAGCACTTGGAGTTAGATGAATATTTACCAAAGTAGCACATCTTAAACAATTTAACAAAAATGGAAAAAAGCAAAAAACCTCAAAACAAAATACTTTTCTGACAGATTGGTAGTTACTGTCCTGGTGTAAGTGACTTTGCCCCTTTCCCAGTCATTGGTGTTTTTTCCCTGGGACCTTTGCTGTATACCCCCAAAACTTCCAGCCTTCTAGTTACATAAACAAATAAAAATAAGGACAAATAAAAGGCAAGAGCCTGATGTGTTTTTAGTTGTACATTGCTCATAATGAAAGTCATGTGTATGGAAACCTCAGTGATTTTGTCCTGGCTTACTGAAATTTAACAAAGACCGATACCTATTTATAATCCTGAGACTTCTGCCAGTAATATATTTTATCACTATGGTTGCAAAAAACCAAATAGCCACTAAGGAAGTATTTTTCACCAAAATGAATGAGCTCAGAGGGTTCCATGGAAAGACTTGCTGCTTGTGGCAGAGTAGCAGGGAAATGTGAAGCAAGTGAGGAGAATAGTTCAAAAGCAAGAAGGGACTTTACTTTTATTAGGGTGCTGATATTTACTGTCACCTTTCATTTCATCAGCTTAGTTTGCAATAACCTTCTGTCACTTACATAGGTTACTTTTTCTACTGTAGTTTCGTCAGGGGAGAAAAGTAGGATATTTAAACTAATTTTGTTTATTTGTAATTAGAAAGCAAGTAACTTAATTTCTTGTTCTTTTCTTGACTTCATTGCATTTAATAAATACAACAGAGCACTTACCAAAGTGTTCTCAAAGTTAACGTAAACCACATGTACTATCCCACACATAAAGGACATCAAAATTGAATTTCTAAATGGTTTTATGTAGATTTATTTATTGTGTCTGAATGCAGCCAGCCTCCTTTTCTGCTGCCCCATTGTGCTCAGAGTTCCCCAGTCAGCATTAACTGTGTAATATGGTCCCTAGGAGGGAATGGCTGGAACACCATAGGCTAGAGGTGAAAACAAAGCAGGAATCCATCCTCAAATTCTGCCTAATCAAAAATAATAATAAAAAAGCCTATTGGAGGCAATATGCTTTGTGTGACAGGATTGACAAATATAATAGCAAGATTCAGACCTGGTGCTCACCCCTTTCAGGGGACACTCACAGAGTTCCTTGGTGGTGGCAGCTGTTCTGGGCAGACTTCTACAAGCTGTTTGAAAAGTGAGACTCTAATCTTCACCAGGGCATTCAGGGTATGAGCAGCACTCATCAGCAGTGGTAACGATCCTGAAGGTGCGGTGTTCAAATCCTGTTTGTCACACCTGCAAGGACTCCTCCAGATGAAATTTTCTTTACACTTGTCATCTCCTAAAAAAAAAAAAAAAGAAAAAAGTGATTTATTCCTAGGGAGGGAAACTTTTAAAAGACAAATTGCATTTTTTTTTTTTGGTGTTGCACCTCTTTGTCTCTTGCAGATGTGAGGAGTTTGTTTAGGTCTGGTATCTTCCATAACCCCACATTAGTACTTGCCTGTCATATCAGGTGTGTAAAACCAGTCTGCCTATTATACAGTGAGCTGTGATTGAATCCTTTATTTATGACTTCTGCCCCACATTGCATTAATTAGAATGCAAATTAGTGTTTCCTGGAAAGCTGCTGTTTACTTCTGCCATACTTTACATGTTTCATTAGTCTTAGGACCCTGACAGTCAAGTTATGTCAATTTAACAAGTTATCAGTCAGCAGAGCTGCTGTAATTGTATGTACACATGCACGTAGACATCCTGGGCTGCCATGTGATGCAGCCTGGATTTTGCCTCCAGCAAAAGGCATTTAAGGTATGTTATCTTGTCTTTTCTTAGCTACTGGGCTCAGCTAATTAGAGGCAACTTTTTTTCCAACAGCATAGTTTGATCTTGTGCCCAAGTCTTTAATTTATACCAGTGCTTCTGAATTTGACTTTTTAAGATGTTTTTAACTGAGTAGTCCAGTTTTCACTAGTGAGGAGGTTATTTGGCTGGTGCTCTTGATAGTAGCTGTGAATAGTCCATACCCCTGACTAGCAGGATGGAAGAATCAAAGAATGGTTTGGGTTGGAAGGGGCTTTGGAGATCATCTAGTTCCAATCCCCCTGCCATGGACAAGGATGTCACCCACTAGATCAGGTTGCTCAAAGTCCCATCCAACCTGGCCTTGAACACTTTCAGGGATGGAGCACCCACAACCTCTCTGGGCAACCTGTTCCACTGCTTCACCACCCTCTGAGTAAAGAATTTCTTCCTAAAATCTAATCTAAACCTGCCCTCTTTCAGTTTAAAATCACTACCCCTTGTCCTGTCACTATCTGTCATATAAAAGGTCCCTCTCCTTCCTTTTGATAAGCCCCCTTAATGTACTTGAAGACCTTAATGAGGTCTCCCTGGAGCCTTGTCTTCTCCAGGCTGAACAATCCCGACTCTCTCAGCCTGTCCCCAAAGGTGATCCTCTGATAACCTTCATGGTCTTCTTTTGACTTGATCCAGCAGGTCCACATCTTTCTTCTGCTGAGGACCCCATTAAGTACCACATAAAGGTGGGTTATGAACGACTAGACCACAGATTACAGAGGGTTGTTTCTGTTTTGTTTTTAACCAGGCAGTTTAGCACAGTCTTCATTTTCATGTATTTCCCTGGTTACCAGCCTTTAGGACCTGACACTTACTTGAGGAAACTGGCCATGTTCAGTGCCTCTCTAGGCCTGATGACATCTGCTGAGGTTTGGCAGTGTGGCTGAACCTCTTGTGCAAGGCTCCCTTGCCTTTCTGGCACAGACCCACAAAGTTTTTTGAGCACTGGTGTCCTACGTGGAGCTTCTCTTGTTTCTGCTTGCCTGGGTGGTGATGGGTCTGGTGGAGAAGCCATATGAGAAACAGCTGAGATCACTTGGTTTGTTCAACCTGGAGAAGAAGAAACTGAGGGGAGACCTCATTCCAGTTACAACTTCCTCATGAGGGGAAACAGAGGGGCAGGCACTGATCTCCTCTATCTGGTGACCAGTGACAGGACCCGAGGGAATGGCCTGAAGCTGAGTCCCAGGGGAGGTTTAGGTTGGATATTGGGAAAAGGTTCTTTACCCAGAGGATGGTTGTGCACTGGAAGAGGCTTCTCAGGGAAGTGGTCACAACACCAAGACTGAGTTCAGAAGCATTTGGACAATGCTTTTCAGGCAAATGGTGTGGTCCTTGGGGCTGTCCAGTGCAGGGCCAGGAGGGGGACTTCAATCATCCTTGTCGGTCCCTTCCAGCTTGGGATATTCTATGATTCTGTAGCTGTGTAGATGCAGATTCAAAAGATAACATTTTCTGGTTTATAAAATATTGGGAATAATGTCACTTTGGAGGAAAATCTATTTTGAGGACGTGGTTTAAGGGTGAAAATGGTGGTAGGTTGATTGTTGGACTGGAGGATCTTATAGGTCTTTTCCAACCTTAATGATTCTGTGATTCAAAAATAACCACTACTTTCTTAACCTTTCAAGGTGCTGTGATGAAAGACTTATCTCTGAATGTATTTAAACCCCAGAGGAAAAATTTTCACGCAAGAAGGAGCTTACACCAAAGTAATGAAGAATTTGGCCCCTGGCACCGTTATTTTCCTCAGCTCCTGCAGTGACAGAAGGGGGTGGAGGGAAGTAACCTATCCCATTTCTGTTTGAAAACATTTAGCTTGAGTGATGTGAAGATTTCAGTAGATCTGTGACAAGATCAAAGACTATAAATTATTTAACAGTGGTTCTACTTTTGTGGAATTATTTAAAGTATCATAATTGCAGCTCAGCTTCCCAGCCTTCATTTTCAAGTCTGGAATTCTGTTGGGAACTATCATAATCACTGAAGAGTATAATATTACAGGCTGGGTATAAAAATATCTTTTTAATGACTAGCAAATTAGTGAAATGTCTTGACCTAAATCTAGACCAAACAGAAGACAGTGTTTTTATGGAGGGGGAAGAAAGACTAAATTGTCACCACATTGTTATTCTTGTTAAATTCTCCACTACTTAAAATGTCAGTTGATTAGATAAAATTTGTAACACTGTGCATCAATGCAAGTGATGAAGGGCTGTGTGTTACATAGTATCTTGGCATTTCTGCACTTTTGTTTTCCTTTTAATGCTAGCATGAGCATTCTGTGACCGAAACTTGGAAAAATAAAGGCTATTCATTACTTTAGTACCCTGTGAACAATAGAGATCATGAAAGGCATCGCAGGGAACTCCTCTGTGTGTTGGCTCTTCAAGAAGCAAGACGAGCCCTTGGAGGGTTTTCTCATAGGCTCCAAGTAATTGTTGTGTGCATGATCTGCCTGGCTAAACTCTTTGTGTCTGACTTAAATAGGATCTAGAAGAGACAGGAGTTTCCCACTTCATACCATGTGATTCATAGTGTTAACCAAGTCTCTGTTAACGTAGGAACGGGAATTTATTGTCCAAATTCTGGTTTGCAAATGAACCAAATGAGGCTGAGCCCTCATTTCCCACAATTCCCCTGTGCAATCAGTTGTCAGTTGACCAATTTTGACCATGTAGTGACGATACCATGTGGGTCTCTCCAGAGGAGGACTCTATTTCAGGATGTGTTACCAATTTTCACTCTGATTTGGGGCAAGTCATTGACCTTTCTGCTCTTCACTGCCCCCAAATTTAGCCAAAAGTAGTAACACCAGCTGGTTTACATGGCAAGCGTTGTGTTGCTGCATCAGCATTTGCAGTGCAGAGTCTCCATAACGAAGAAGGGAAACAACAATGGTGTTGCAGACGAGGTGTCTGCATTTTGCCTTCATGGCAGGGTATAAAATAGGTATTTTTGAGGCAGAGATGACCTTAGTGTCCTGTGTTCACAGAACTCCTCATGCAATGAGGTGTAGCCTGTAACTCTGAGCACCAAAGGTGTGCTTAAAAGTGAGCAATAGGAGCCTAGAGATAGCATGAGGCGGGAAGAGAGGTGGTCTCCATTCCTGCCTTTCTCTCCACCTGGCCAGGGCCCATGGTGCTCTGCATTGCAAAGACAAATGAGAAATTTATTCAGCACCTGGCTGCAATGAATGTGATTAGTCTTTAATTAATATTAATTAAAGCATGAAGCATGAAGGAGATTGATAAATTAAATGAAAAAGACTACCCTGAGACTTTGTATCCTGGAAGGACCTGTGTAGCTGGTTGGAAGCCATCCACAGCAAGGTTACACTCAGTACCTGCATGGATTGTGGATGCATGTCAGACGTGGAATGTCTCCCAGAAGACAAACACAATGGGAACAATCATTTTTACTGGCAAATGTCATCTGTTAGATATCAGCCTAATTTTCTGCAGTGACACAAAGCAGACTTCACCCTCGCTGTGTTGAGCATTTAGCTCGGCTGTGTGCAACCTAGGGCTCTGGCCCAGCTACTCCTCCAGGCTGCGTGTTGACATGCACTGGGGATCTGGAGTCTCCAAGGCGTTTAAGCAAGATTGTATCGTGGTGCAGCCATTTCTTTCACTTCTCCCCACTGAATTACATCTTCCTACTCCTTGAAAATACGGTAGAAATATGTTGCTGGAAATATGTTGAAGAGCTTACTCATTTTGTTACAGTTCCTCGCTGCCTAGTTTTGCTGAAGTTGTGCTGACAGATCAGGAAGGGCTTAGAAAAGGACATAAGGAGAATGATCAGAGGCTTGGAAAACCTACACACAGAGGCTCAGTCTAGTTAGTTTATCCAACACCATGACCTAATGATATTCTAGATGTACTTTGGATGAAGAGTTTTTTGATTAGTGGATGGCTTTTTCCTCTCCCAGAAAAGGCTGGACAAAATAAGAAATGAATTTTTTGTTTAGGTATTTTTGTTTTGGTTTTATTTTCCTTTGTTTGTTTGTTTGTTTTTTTTCCTTCGAATTGTAAGAGTGATTAACCATTGCTCTCCTGGATATGTGATGAGGTCTTCATAACTTTCAAGCTTTTAGATTTAAGCTTTTTATTTCTGGAGTCAAGAGGTTTTACGGCCTGTGGTTGTAGGAGCTGATGTTCAAGCAGACTTGACTCTTCCAGTTGTATATGATTGGCTGCAGGGACCTTTCTGGTCCCTTCTAGCACAGCATTCCTAAGCCTGTGTCTTCCAAAAAAGCCCCATCCTTTGATTTTCAAGAAGAATGAAAGTTTGAATGAAGCAACCACTAACCTTAGATTTTCCAGTGTTAAGAAATCAGATGTCCACAGTCCTCCTAGATGAGAATAAGTCTGCAACTCTACAAACTCTGCTCACTGAGTGGTAGAAACTCTCTTCCTCTGAAGAAGCTCTAAACTCCTTGCTTTACCAATAAGATTTTGCCAGGAACTCTCTTGGTGAGACTGTGCTGTACGTAAGCAGATTTTGGAAAGCTCCCAGATACAT
Source organism: Neopelma chrysocephalum (assembly GCF_003984885.1). Classification (NCBI taxonomy): domain Eukaryota; kingdom Metazoa; phylum Chordata; class Aves; order Passeriformes; family Pipridae; genus Neopelma; species Neopelma chrysocephalum. The sequence continues at coordinate 1,652,955 of NW_020897762.1, forward strand.
TCCACACTGTACACAAACTAGATAGTGCTGAAATCTCATCTAGTGTGTGTCCTGGAATTACTACTCATCCCTCTTCATAATAAATGAGCGCTGTTTGGCTATAATCTTTCTAAGCTGTAATGCACTGGCATCCTGGAGTGCAAGAGTCTTATCTTAGATGACTACACTCAAAATATACCCTAGGGACTGTTAGAGAAATTTATAATCATCCCTTTAGAATCCCAGGATTAAATTCTAAGTGGCAAGCAAATAAATAAACAATGTTTCTCCCTAATGCCTATTTATTTACTGTAGATCAATGGAACATTCAAGGATGAAATTGGTTTTCTCAGAGGATTAAAAATATATTTAAAATAGGCTTTATTATGAGAATTAATAGTGTGAATTCTTGGGGGTTGAAGGGTTAGTGTGAGACAGGTTATCATAAACTGTTCCATTCTGAAAGAAGCATTTAGGGGTAGGAGAAGAGAAATTAAGTTAAAGGGCACCTCATTTTGGTTCATCAGTTTGACATCCTGCAAAAAGAAATCTTTGAAATTGTCTGCATTTGCTGAGAACTGGGCAAAAATGTGGAAATGCATTGACACATGACGTGTGCCAACACATGGGATTGCAATACCTGTTTGGGGCAGGAACTTCTGTTTGCCCTCTTTTTGTACCTGGTCCAGAACAGCAGATGATATTTGTGCGCATAAGATGCAACTTGAGCAGGTGCAGAGCCCAGCTGCTGGACTGTGCCCCACTCCTATCTCCTCTGACCAAAACACACCTGGACATGAGGCAGGTTCCTCCTGCTGTTGGACTAGGCTGTGACTATTGATGCTGTTTCCTTCTCTGGTTTTCCCTAAATCCCTCATCTGTTTGAGTTTGGAAGGGAACAAACAAATTCTTTTGATTCTATCTTGCCAAAAGGAAGAAGAATAGCATTAGCAGAAGGTTTTGGGCTGTTTAACTGAAGTGCAGAATGATGTGGAGTGCTGTGGATTGGGGCACTGGCTGCTGCCACCTCATAAAAAAAAATAGAGTGCTCCCTTAAAACACAAAAAACCAGCACTGGCAACCACAGAATGAAAGAACAGTCAATGCAGTCTATAAAACCAGAGTTTTCAGACCACAACATTAGTAAACGTCCAGGTGAACCGAAGACTTGCAAAATGAAAAATCTAATATTGAAAATATATTGTGTTTGTACAGGATGTTTTTCTTCTTCCTTCTCATTTTGTGTATTGTTCTCCACGGTTTCTGAGTGAGTTGTAGTGTTCTTGAAGGCTAACAGTATTGCAGCTCTGTTGACCAAGATCTAGATGTTGAATGTAGTCTCCACTGATGAGAGAATGAAGTGTACTCTGTGCTGTACACATGGAATCTAAATGGGTATGCATAGAGCTCTTCTATATGCTGCATGCATCTTCTGTACTCTTCCATTTTTCAAACACTGTTTTCCCTGCAGTACCTGAATATGTCCTTTTTTTTCTTTAGTCCCATTTCTACTGCAAGCTTTATCCAAGCTGTTTGTTTTTCTGCTGTGGTGTGGGTATCATCCGGATGTTTCACTTCCAGGGCTGTAAAATCCTCCTGATGAAGCCGTGTCTATTGTATTACTCTCTAGTGTACAGGCAGTGGAGTTTGCACCTGGAATTCTTGTCCTTCCAAGGTAGGGGAGAGTCTGTTACTAAATTTCACAGGGGCTGTAACAACTCCTGAATGTTGCAGGTCATGAGGGAAAGTTCCTTTTGACTAATTCTTTGAGCACAGGTCTTGTTTTCTGATTTAAAGCTTGTGTTCCACAGGAGGTGATGATCCTGCCAGCCTGCTATGTGCCATTCCAGCCAAGCAAAGCAAAGGAGTTAAATATTATTGGGTATCTGTGAATAACAGGCTTCATGTGGAAGACAGGGATGGCCATGATGGAAGTAACTACGAAAAAGGAGCATTCAGTTAATGATGGCTGAATTCTTCTGAAGAGGAAAGAAAGCAAGAAATTTAAGTACTAGATAGCGAAGAGGAGCCTGAAGGAACGTGGAAAATATGTACAGTGGCAAAGAGAGACACTGCAGAGGTCTATAAATGATGCAGGAAATTGTGAAGGCTGAGATACAGTTGGGGGACTGATTATATGTAAGTGATGGACTTAAAAATCCTTACAGGTGTCTGAAGAGGTTATGTGAAAAAGAAACTTTGCATGATGGGACTAAAAGGCATTGCTAATTGATAACTATAGGCTCTGCTTTTGAAAGGCCATGAGAATTTTCAAAGAGGGGAGGGATGATTGCAGGCTTTGCAAATGAACTCTCTGCGTGTTGGAGGGACATGAAATATTTCCCTACACTTTGTTTGAGGGTTGGAGTTTTGGGGTTGTTGTGAGGGAAATGCTTATGGCTGTAAACTGCATTTTTTAAAAACTCTTAATTTAAAAGTCCTTTGTCCCATTTGCTGTATTAGTCTTACAGCTTTTGCTTTAGGCTTATATTAAAAGTTGGCAGTCTCAGCTGGAGGAAAACTAGGGGATAGGTCAGATGCTAATTAATTTCATGCTAATTGTGCCATAATTTGAAATCCAGTGGATTAGTTTTCTGTGGGAGAGCTGGAATATATGGAAAGGCAAAAATGAATAAGGATAATTAATCTCTTTAAAATTGCTTGGGATGCTCTAAGCAAAGAGGCTTTTGTTGTTGCTTTTATTTTTTGTTTGAAGTGTTTTAAAGGCGACTGTGCCTTGGATTATGTGAAAGATTCATTGCTGCTGAAAAACACCTCTTTGTTCCTAGGACACCTAAAAGAAACACTTCAGCAGCCGGCTAAGCTCTTGCTTAGGATTGCTCCCCATAGGAACAGTGATTGGTTTTGGACAGAGCTCCTGTTGCCCCTCCATGGGAGGGTAGGTCCAGACCTTTGAGCTGAGTGCCTGGAAAGAAGAAAACATTACTTATCATAGGATCATAGAATACCAGGTTGGAAGGGAACCTTGAGGGTCATCTGGTCCAAACCTTCTTGGCAAAAGCACAGTCTAGACAAGGTGGCCCAGCACTCTGTCCAGCTGAATCTTAAAAGTTGTTTATCTGTTTCTTTTCTAGAAGTAGACAAGGCTGGAATGGACAAGGGGTGGATGCCAACCACTTCTCGCTCTCTGCATTTCCCTCCCACTGAGTCTCCAGTGGCTGGTTGGAGAGCTTGATTTGGAGCCAGGCTGGGGGAGTAATTTACTGCTGGCCTCTAATGGCTATAAATTACTACATGCCCAGGAGAATAGCAGTTATAAAGGTAGAGCTGTGACTCAGAGGTGGGTCTCGTGGTCTCTTACACACAGAGCACCAAGCTCTGACATCAGAAAAACTACCTCTGTGGTTCCAAGCTGATCCCATACAAAATATGTCTGATTATAAAGCTGAATACTTTCCTTGGAGTTTTCTCGCTACCCCATTGTCAGCCCACTGAAGTTCAACAATGTAGATCTGAACCATCAGGGAGTAGCAACTTCCTGAGAAATCGTCTCTTGCTCTGAAATCCAAGGAACACCAATTCAATGAGGAGGTGGGGGGAGTGGTGTGGTTTTCACCATTGAACTCCTTTTGTTTTGCTTTTTACTTATGAACACCAAGCAGAAGTTCAAATAACATTACAAAGCAGAAAGCTTTATGATTAATTATGCCTGGTACAGGTATAATTTAAACATATTGACTTGTCTGAAGTAAGTGCCAGACGGTGCAATAGGGGAGACAGGAAGTGGCTGGTTGAGATTGCTGAACCAAGCTGGAATAAGGAGTCAGGGAGAAGAAGCGCATCATCATTTAACTTTGCTTGGCAGCTCAGCAGAAAACTGATGCAATCGCTGATGGACGCTGATATCAAAGGGAGAAAAATCATGACAAATTCTTTGTGCTTTTAAAATTAATGTAAAGCTAATCAATAGCTTGACTTCGTGCAATATAAAAATGTAGTACTGGGACCTCCATTAAAATGATTTTTCTTTAAACCTATATTCTGGGATTGCTGTTAGAGAGGCTTTAGAGATAATAATGGCAGTTAAAAGACAGCTTTCTAATTCCCACCAGGTTGTTGCATTTCACGGCAACTAGTCTGTAGCTGCGCTGGGAACTAGGTAATGTCAGCCCTTGAAAGATTATATTTTCTTTAGAGTTTTTTCTTTATGGACCAGTGGGTCCCTAGGAATATTTAAGATAGCACTTAAATGGGGTCAGGGATGGAGAGAAGGAGAAATCATTTGACTGGATTAGACTCCCTGTGCTAAAAGAGTTCTTGGCTTTTTTTTCTCCCTGCTTTCCAAAAAGCTGTGACCAAATGTGAATCTGTGAGGCAAATTCAGAATCCAACCAGCTGCCTTAGGTTTCAGATAACAGATCATACTGTAGTGAGGAGTCACTCATCTTTTGATAACCCATGCGTCTAAAACCAGAATACGTGTATTTTTCTCAACTTTGTGGGTGTATTTTATCACCCCGTGCACACATTCTTCACCCTCTCACTCAAGCTGGTCATAACTGTTTAATGGTTATGACTGTGCCATCTGTAAAAGTGTTACATCGCTCACCACGGTCCAACTCGGAGATGTCTATTCATCTAAAATTGTGTCTCTGTGGGTGCCGGTCACAGAGACTCCACAGCTCAGCACTCCTGGAGCTGGCTGGTGATTCATGCCTCCAGAGTTCTGTGGTGCTGGCCTTGCAGAATCCAGAGGCAAACTTTCTTTGCCTCCCTTCTCCCTCCTCCTTTCCTGAAATGCGCTGGATGTCATGAAATCGCAGCTATGCAAAACTTTTGCACAAAGTGTGAACGTTGTGCAACCAGGTGAAATTTGTCTGCTTGTGGTTTTAAAAATGTCCTTTTTCTGTCTATGCAGGGTACTATTCCAGGTGTTTTGGTTTTGTTTTTCCTCTGCTGAGCAGCCTTTGCTATGAGAGAGCTGCAGTGTTTGCTGGACTGTGCTTATCTTTAGGGAATGCAAAGTAGGTTGGTCAGGCTTGCCTCCTTTATCACCTCAAATGAGATCTGAACTCCCCCGTCATCTCAGATTAAATCTAAACTTCCCTGTGCTGGTGTTCTGAGTCCTAGTGCTCCTGTAGAACTTTCCAAGGCTGAATCATGGTTCTGCAGCTGCTTATTTGTCTTTGTTTTTCAAATGTTCTAGGGGAGATGATCTCAGGATTTGAGGTTTCTCATTCTCAGCAGCCATCTCCACTGTCTGTATGCATTAGATAAAATTGTAAAATGTTCTGGGGTTGCATGCTGCACTTGTCCTGAGTTGGTCCTGTGAGCTTTTTGATGGTAAGTAACAACTTCATCAGGAACGCTTGTGGTATGACTTCACTGCAGTTCCTTTTGACAGCAGTGGCCACAAACACGATGTCTCCATAAATCTGTTTTACCTTAGTGGGAATTGTTGCGTCTGCTCAGGCCATGACAATGCTTATAACCCATTCCATGTGGCTGAAGGAAGTTATTTAGTAACAAACTGAAATACCCTCCTTTGACTGCCTCAGTGTGGCTCTGAAATGTGGCATTGGGTTCGTGATTCAAATCTTACTGAGGGTTTCATTTAGATAGGTGGGGGCATGGGAATGGAGGGAACCTCCAAAGATTAACATAAGCATCTGGATAGGATGGTAATGGGATTTCACTGTGGGAGAGGTTTTGAAGGCCTGGAGATGGCATTGTGAGTTGTTTTGAAAGCTGCCAATTGTTGTCAGTATGTTGACAATTATTTTCAATTTGTTTTGTTTTGGTTTTTAATTGTGAAAATGTTCCCAGAAGCTTAGTAAATGAGGACATGTCCTTATAAATATTCATCTAGTATGTAAAAGCTCACATGGCCAGCTTTGGTTATGAAACCTACTTATTTATGTTAGTGTCATTTTGCCCCTGGAAGGCCTGTCTTCAGAAGAGGTGCCCCTAATTGTAGGATGAGGTGATTTCTCTCAATCTACAAAGAGGTAAAGCTTAGAATATGCTTCTTTTAGACTAGACATGCAGCCTTGCAAATGTATTTAATCCCACTCCAACACATGGCCCTGTTTGTGGACAGAGGATGCCAGAAAACAACAATGTATTCTGTATGATATTTATAAGCTTCATGCAAAACTGCTGAACCAAAAAACCTAGTCTTAAACAATTAAGATCAGGATTACGCTTGCAAAGATGTTACATAGTTAGTTTGCTTTCATCCCTTAGGCATTTTCTTTTTCAAAGATGATGGAGATTTTTGAAGCTTCTGGGCATCCATTCCATTCAAAAACAGTTGGCAAAATACCATCCCGAGTGGCTCTATGAGGTTTTCTCCTCCTTTTGTGCATGACCAGGATCAAAATTAAGTGACTTCCTCACAGTAGATTAGTTAAAAATGTCCAGCAGTGTAGTAGTGATGTGGGAACTTTGGAGAATCATCCCAAATCCAGTTTCTGAAAGCCAGGTGTGCACTGGCAAGGTCTGAAACAAATTGAAGGTTTTCAGCTTCTTGCTTACATGTTTGCATGAGTCCCATGGAAAATGTGAAACTTGTACCCTTATGTTATTTACCTGCTGATAACATCTCTGGCTGTTTCTACCTATGCAATGAGAGAGAAAAAAATGAGTAATGAGTGGACTGGAGACTAAAATTCCACATGCTTTCCTGATGGCTCTAACAAGCTGAAATGAGTACTGCTTAGAGAGTAAGTTATCCCTTGCTGTGAACATCAGTGGTAGAATTTAGGTCTTTTGTTTCTGAAAACCGATGTTTTTAATTCTATGCACTTTAATTCTGCAAACTGTTTTTTGTGGATAGAAAAACTAAACTTGCAAAGATGGTAAATTTTGCTTTGCTGCTGTTAAACCTGATGCTACAAATACTTTTTTTTTTTTTCCCAAATAAAGTCTGCTGACTTGTGCAAAGTAACACCTTGATTTACACCAGCCCAAGATTCAAAGCCTTCAAACTCATCTGTGGAGAGAAAATACGTTAAGGGTGGTTATTAGGAATTCCTCTCCTCATGTTTTTTTCCCATGTCTTCTGTGGCCCATCTGTGAAATGGACCATAAGAGGAAAGCATGGAGAGTGGGAGATCAGCATAGTGGGAAGACAAAAACAATGAAACCTCAATGAATTGATGATGAAAGGAAGGGAGACAAAAAGACTTCGAAGTGAGCCAGGGGAAAAGAAGGGAGAACAGAGTGTCCGAACGCCCAGAGGAAAAGAAGGGACCACAGAACTGTCGTCCAGTTAAGCAAAATGAAGAAAAGAATGAATGGAGAGAACAGCAATAGGCTGGTGCAATTTGCAGCATACAGAATTAGAAACAGAGTTTGCAGACAGGAAAAGAATACATTTTGCCAGTTGTGTTTTTGTTGAGTAGGACCTTGTCCTTATTTTGCCTGGGATACAGTTAATTTTCTTAGTAGCTGGTACAGTGCTTTGGATTTAGGATGAGAATAATGTTGATAACACTGTGATGTTTTTGGTTGTTGCTGAGCAGTGCTTACCCTAATTCAAGGACTTCTCTGTGTCCCATGCTCTGCCAGTGAGGAGCTGCACAAGAAGCTGTGAGGGAGCATGGCCAGGACAGCTGACCAGAACTGTCCAACAGGATATTCCATACCACAGAACATCATGCCCAGTATATAAACTGGGGAGAATTGTCTGGGAGGGGCTCATCCCTGCCTGGGGATGGGCTGGGGTTTGGTCAGTGCGCGGTAAGCAGTTGTTTTGTGCATCACTTGTTCATCTTGGGTTTTTTCTCTTTCTCTTCTTTTTTTATTACAATTATCATTATTTTTAGTAATAGTAATATTAATTTTTTTTAAATTTTTGTTTCAATTATTAAACTATTCTTATTTCAATGTGCAAGTTTTCCTTTCCCCCCCCCCCCCCGTCCCTGATTCTCCTCCCCTTCCCACTGGTGGGAGGGAGTGAACGAGTGGCTGCCTTGGGACTTAGTTGCTGGCTGGGGTTAAGTCACGACAGACCTTAATCTTTGAATGGTTTACCTGTCTTCTTAGTGGCCCAACTGGAGAAATTGGGTGTGATTCAGGGTGAATGAGAGAGGCAGCATCTGGCTCTAAATCTGCTGTATTCCTTCTGCTTCATATCAATGCCACAGAATAAAGTTTTGTATTACGGAAATTGGGACCTTCATTAAAAATGTATATCACATCAGATGATATATTACTCTTCCAAACCCCGGCCTCGAACATCCAAAAATAGCTTGCCATGGACATGTGGGGCAGGTTGTAGACTCTGGTGAACAATATTTAGTGCTCCATGGGGAAAGGGAGAAATGCTCTAATGAAATCACCAGCCTTGAACTAAGCTGCTTTTCTTAGGTGGCTCCCCCAAACCTCAGCAAAAACGTGTCTGTGCAGGTTCAGCCAAGCTGCCTGTTGAATAGTTTGGCCAAATGCAGGAAGCAAGATCTTTGACCTTCTGCAGTGTCCTCATTGTAGACGCATGCATATAATTTCCAGTAATTTAACAGGAGCTTTAGTTTGAAAAAGATTTGGGTTTTATTACTTTCATTCATCATCATTAACTCATGCCATGTGGCGGAGAGGAGGGAATGACATATTTCCGCAATTAGATTCAGTATTTTGCATGAAAAAATGAGCTGTTACAGCAAATGCTTCTTTTGAAATAGGGACTAAAACCAATGGAAACAAAAGTTGTGATGTGTGCTTGGAAGAAAAGAGTTAAAAAAGGATATTATTTTTACTGTGAAGTCTTCTTTAAGTTGTGGTTAGAAATGACTTAGCCTTCTAACCTATTCCTACTGTGTGGTTGGCTTATGTTCAAAAAATATTTTCATCCAGTACCTTGATGCGCTTCTAATTTGTCTGTTAAAAATATGTTCTATTTCTGCTTACTCTTAAAGGGTGCACTGGCTTCGTCTGCTGAAAGTACCTTTGTGCAGGGCTGCTTCAATGTGCAGGGGGAGTGTGAAATTTTGTTTGATTTTAAGTTCTAGTGGGTTTGCTTTGCTTGAGTTTTGATTTAGCTGAGCCCAACAACTTAACACAAAACACAGGTAGGAAAATCCTATTTCCTATGGTGTGGAATGCAAAAGGGACCAGTTCTTTGGAGTGGCTTGCTTCTGGGCTGAGGTACATTTCAAGGGCTTTAATAGACTTTGTTTTTTAACCCTTTGCTGAGCAAGCTAAATGGCAAGGGCCTGATTCTGTTCTCCATGAAGTCAAAGGGAAGTTTGCCATCAATTAAGATGGGAACAACATGAGGCCTGACGTTGGTAATGAAACCCAAAACCAGGCGAGCTTTATGTGGTTGAATGTTCCTGCCAGCATTCCTTGGGACTGTGAGTGTGACACATACTCCCTTGGTAATCTAATGAAGAATATGTGCACACTCAAACATGTATTTTATTTTACAGAGCAGGCTGCATTTTCGGTAATTTGCCTTTTCTCCTTGTATGCATCTCATTCTCGTGGATGTTCACATGAGCCAGTACTCCTGATAGCTTTTCTGTTTTCCTTCTTGGAATGTTGGTTTTCTTTTCTGCATGTTCAATTACATGTGCACATTCATCTATCATTAGTTCCTGTTCACTGGAGGATATTTTGCAGAGCTCTTTACGCAGCATTCATAATACTCTTATCCATGATTTGGATTTCTTACTGACAGCAAAAGTTCAATCCTTTTTGCTGCTGTTTTATTCATTTTATAGCTTTATCTAGATAAACTACTTGCAATTCTATAGTGGAAGTTTAGCAGTTTGGTTGATTTTTTTCCCTTCTAATTCAATTGTGCATTGAATTCTGTTCAAATTTATATTTATTTGTACTGGTTTTAAGGCATTTAAAAATGTAAGGTCCTCATTTATCAGGATTTCTCTCCTGATTGCATTCTTACGTTGGTGTCATAATTCTCACCGGATTTTTTTTGTTGTTGTTACTCTCACTCTTTGGAAAAATGATTCTCATTGTTTGATTATGCTTGCCAGCTCATTTTTGTTGCAGGAGAAAAAAAATGATCATTTGTGTTACTGCACTCAATTACCTACGTTAGTAGTGAGAGTATGTATGTGTAGCTGTGGGTGATGGGGAGATGTACAGAGGCAAACTACTATAGTTTCTCCTTGCACCAGCTGCCCTCGAGACTATTTTTGGTAGAATATCCACCATGAAAGAGACATTGAAAGCGTCACCTAAACTCAGATTATAACATATTTTCTTGTGACCTCACCAAGAACATGTGAGGAAGAATTCAGACCTGGTTCCACTTCTCTCCTGCATCTTTGGAAGAACATGATGCCTGCCTTGGACCCTCATCTGTAAGAAGGTTAAAACTTGCCTTCTGCACAGGGGCTATGTGTGGGACCTCAGTTCTTACTCCTCATTTCAAACATACACAGAGGTCAGCACAAGACTATTGGAGCAAAAACTTTCTGGTTTGGATAGATTTCCATGATGATATACTAAAATGCAGTCTCTAACATTTGGCATAGATGACAGAAGAAATTACGCTAGTAATTTATTTCTTTGACTAATAATTCATCTGGCTATTGATCTAGTTTGAGTTTGGCTCCAGCTCTGCCCTTCAGCAGCTTTTTTGTAAACAGGTTTTTCTTATCTTCATGAGTCAGGGTTTAACATTCCCACTCTGTGCTATAAATTACACCTGTGTCTCCAGTACCATGGGATTTAGTGACAGAAGGAAGGAATTTGAGCTCAACTTTTTGTCTTGGAAGGCTTTGTCTTTTCCTTTGCTCAGGCTCTCTACCTCCTTCAGTGCCTTTATGGAGAGAAGAGCAGCCTGAATAAACTCATTTCCCACCTTTTGAAATCTGTCTTTCAGTCTACTTTCTTAAGTTTTTTGGATTAAGTTTTAATTACATTTAAAGTGCGGAAGGGCTGAAAGATTTCTCATGTAAGAAACATATCCATAGAAGCAAATAGACTCACTACACTCAGGGATATTATTAATATGAGGCGAGTTTACTCAAGAAATGCTAGGATCAGGCCCATGATATGGAATTTGATTTAATTCACTCATACATAATGATTACCCACAGCTCTAGCAGATGTAGTAATGACTACAATTACTTGCAGATCATTTTTTATTATGATTAAATCTGTACATGATATTATTCTTGAGGCAGCAGTTTTTAATATTCAGCTTGCTCCCCTCCCTCATCAACATTGACTGTGTACAAGGTTAGAGGCAAATCCCCAGTTCAGCAGTGAATAGCTTTTTGCCAGGAGCAATTGTTGGTTTTGGTTGGAGTCCTTTGGCATATGCATTTAATGCTCCAAGTTCAGCTTTGGAGCATCAAAATTGTGTGTGTTTTCAAATGTATTTCAATTGTGAAGCCCCCACCAGCTTCAACAGAGCACTTGCAGAATAATGCTGAGTGTGCAAACGGAACTGTCACCTGCAATGTGTCTCAGTGACCAAGGACTGAAGCAATGGAGTGACCAGCAACCTGACCTAGAAGTTTGATTGTCCCTTAGGAGCTTTCAGCTGACTCAGGTTGGTTTTGCTGGGGCCAGCAGATTTCTCGGTTCCACTCGGTTCTGCCCGAGTCTCTTTGTGAAAGCCTCAAGAAGTCTGCCTTTTAATTTATTCTTTTGTGAGATGAGGGTAGGAGTTAATTTGAGAGCAGAAAGACTTGAATTAAGTTGTATTAGGGAATGCTGAGGATATGCAAAAGGTCTTGTGCTTGTGGGCATATGAGAGGACAGGATTATTTGAACAGGGCATTTGCCAAATGCTTTTCATTCATGTGTGATGTTTGCCTCATCTTTTGGATTAAGCACAGCAAGTATTGCAAATAGACCCAGTAGAGATAAATATAGCTGAACATTAAAAAGTCATTTTATAAGCTTGATTGTTCTATATTTCTAGTAAAAAATTATTATTGTTAATTGGAGGCCAGGTTAGTGAAAATCAGAACGATATCGTTGTCTGTAGACGAGCCGAAGATTTTCTAATTAAGAGAACAAGTTTTATCAGCCACCTCCTCCTTCAATATTCCCATTTCAGCAAAATGAGATTTGTCAAAAAATACTCACCACTCTTGACTGTGGTTCTTTATCCACATAGGGAGGATCATTGCATCAAACAAAGGCATCTGTCACAGTCCTTGTCATCTGGATTTGTTTCTGGGTTTGTTTTTGTGATGAAAGCCATGACAAAACCTCTGATTATGATGAGGCAATTTTAAAAAACAATGAATTGTGGTTGGGACGTGAAAAGTTGTTTGCCTGCGGAATTTTTACTCAGCTGAGTGACCAGGAAAGAACCTGTTAAGAAACATTTTGTTTCATGTTGTTTCATGACTAATAGTCTTGATTTCTAGTTTGCAGTAATTTTAGGCATGCTCTTGATTGACAAAGGTGACCTGAAAAAAAAATCTGGAAAATTGCTACTCACAAACATTTCCTGTTGTTAAAAATTTTATTTTAAACCACTGCATTGCCCTTAGGGCAATGTGATAAAGGAGTAGAAAGAGAAAAATATAAAAAAAGACTGATTCGCAGCAAAGTGCCAAATTGTAGGTGTAGGAATTAATTCTTTGCATAAAGCAGCTGAAAAGGAGCGTCTGTACTCTTAACAATTAAATTTGTCTTAATGATTAGCTGCAGTAACATTCAGGAGCAGTGGACTCTGCATTGATCACAAGAAAATGATGCATGTTGCTCGATGTGGATGAATGATGTTCCAGAGTGACAAGTTGATGTCTTTAGATTGAACAAAGCCCCTTGTGTTTTATAACTTGGCCTATGGTCAGAAAGGGTTACTGTGATCTGCAGTGTCTAGAGGTGTGCTAATAGCAAGGTGGGTAAGAGCTGACATGATACTCAAGGTATGGTTTTATAAAAAGTCATTGACCACTTTAAGGGACACTCTTAGCACTCTCGGCATAACTGCAAACCAGGAGGCCATTTGTCATAAAGATTATTACTAGGTGGTTAAGCACTTGAAAGGCTACCACTTGATGCAAGACCTTCCCTATAAAAGCTTGGCTATAGGTCGGTAATTTGCCAATATTCCTGGGTCAGGAGAAAGCGCCTTAAGATCAGAAATAATAATAGAACATTTTAAAGCTGACAGTACAATGCCAGAAGTGGGGGAAGTATTAATAATTTTCATGGTAAAAAGACCCTATCAGGTTTAGGGGGAGGAAAAGAGTCACAAAGGAATCTAGTTGAAGATTTGAAGAGATACTTCAAAGGGCTTCATTAATATAAAAGGAAAGATTAGCCCAAGAACAAAAGAATAGGAGAGGAGTTGGCAAGTATAAAGCCGGTAGAAGAATTATAATAATGTCATACATGGGATATTTGAGTGAAGAGCTAAAGAGAAATTAAAACATAGCTATCTTTAAACTTTTCAGGCCAATAATGTCATCGAGGATATTCTCCAAAAGTTAAGATGTGGGTTTTTAGGGGATATTGCTGTAAAACTTAATTTTCACTTTTGAACGCAAATGCAGTGCTGGCACAAGGAATGATAAGAAAAGCAGCAGAGGACATAGCACGAGGTCATGCAGGGAGCTTAGAGCTGCTTTCATACACAACCTAGGGTTGAGTTCTTAATTTCTTTGGGAATTTCACTGCTTTTGTGAGACAACAGCAACTGTAATTTCTTCTTCTAGGGCTTAGAGTGTAGTCCAAGAGCTTAATAAAACAACGTGAAGGAAAGCTCATTTACTTGACTTTGTATGCAAGTTCACATTTGAAACTGAAGAGCAAACAGTGCCATGAGATACCCATTGTGGCTCATGAATGGAAAATGAATTATGTTGTTCAAGTATCATGTTCACTTGCATATTTCCACGTTGCAAAACAATGGCTTACAAAATACTGCACACAGCATGCCTATAATTTTGGGTTGGAGTTGAAGGGCAATTTAGTAATATTTTGCCCAAAGGCTCCAAGCAGCATTGACACAATTTTGGTCCCTTGTGATGATCCCTTTTTGAAGACACAATAATGACCTGGTTTATGTCCCAGGGAGCTCGCAATCTAATTGAAGATCTAAGAATGCTGGTGACAAATAGGAAGAGGAAAAATGGATGAAGGGAAAAGGAGAATATCCATTTACCTGGTGGTAGCAACAATACCTGTCCTCTTTACTGCTGTGCTTACATTCAAGAACTGCCCAGTGCCTGGGACATCCATACTACAGCAACAAGACTAATTTGGAGGTTCTGCAACTTGGGTTCACTGAGCTCTTCAGTTAGTCTAGATTACTATAATTTTTTCGGGATGGATGGAAAAGTGCATGAAGCTGCTCTTCATGATTGTAACTTTTTGATGGAAAGAGCAGTTGAGAACGCTTGAGATGATGTCTGCTCTTGAGATGAAGGGAGAGGTTGTTTTCCAAGCTGCTCGTAGTCCAATGCAAAAGCTGGTTCACATCTCCCAGGAGAAGGCAAAGGATGTCCTGTGTGCAAAATTTAGATTAACAAAATATCCTTCTGGAGTAAATGAGCGGGAGGCAGCAGTTCAGTTGAGCAGACCCCGTTAATTGACTTCTTTTCCCAGTGTGCCCACATTTTTGGAGAGAGACACATTTATACTCACATGCATCTCGTTGGCAGCTCTTGTAAATAATTTTGAACTGTTCTTCTCCATCAACATCATGATTTCTGTGCGGGCTCTTTTCATGTCTTGATTATTTTAGCCCACCGTTCATTGTTTGCAGAGGTACTGTACACACACTATTTTTAATTGACTATCTGAAATGAATTACTGTTGCTGATTTGGTTACACTAAACCCTGTTCTATTATCAAACAAATTTGCTGTCAAATGAAAGATCAATGTTATCGTACTATGTCCCACTTCATGGATTAAAAAGGGTATTTATTCTAATTAAACTATCAAGAAAAGCACACAGAATGTTCAAAGAATGGGCAGCACTTACAGTCACAGCTGTTAACAAATGTGGTACATCTGATTTGAGATTAAGATACAAAGGAAGAGCGATTAGAATTCGATGAATTAAATAGGATCTGAGGACCAAGGTTACAGTAAAAGACAATAGTTTTAAACATGCCTATAAGAGAAGGTAATTTACTATGTATGACTTAAAAGCATAAAATCTTTCAATGACGCAGTTCTGGATCAACCACATAAAATGATGATGATGACTGTCATTATAAATGGTTCTGAAGATGGTCGTCTTATGTACTTTTTTTTGCTCTTGTGAGTAAATGTGTATGTAAGATTTCTTCCAAGATTAGAATGTATGGCTATCAATCATTTATATTAAGCACAGACAGTCCTGCTCACCTGTCATGGCATAAAGTGCATTTATTCCTTTTCTGAGCAAGCTGCAGTAAGATACTTTCTTTAGTTGTTGAATGTAGGCTTACTGGGCTAATACTGAACTTTTTTTTTTATTATTATTTTTGTTTTGAGTTGTAAGGAAAGAAAGAATACTTAGTTGGTTTAACTCGGTCTCACAGTACACCACACAGAGCTGTACATTACCTTTAGGCTTTCTTAGCTTTACATACAGTCAGATAAGTTTTGGCTCCTTCTGTCTAATGCTGTTTCCTCTAATGGTTGAAGAAATGGAACATTATACTACCTAACGTGTGGGGGTCACATTAATCACAGAAAATTCTTTTAATGTCTCAGAAGTAACTGTCAAACTGGACATACTGAATCTATTTAAACTAAAGCATGCCATTTTTTATCTACAGTGATCTTTAATTCACATAAAAGGGTCAAGAAAATGTGATTAAGTGACAGTTTTAAAATGTACTATAATATTAAATAGCTTGATTAAGTGACAACTATAAAATGTAATACAATATTAAGTATCTGGCTATGTCCCAAAAGAACTTTAAAGTATTTTGAATGGTTTGGGAATTCTCTAGCCCATCATGAGTCAAAAAAGAGCATTTTTATTAAACATAAACAGGTGAACTCAGGGAAAAAACCAACAGATAATGTCTTGTCATGGTGCAAAGTGCCAGCCCTGGCTTCAAATTAGAATGACTGCCTTTCCAAACAAGATCTGAATGAAACAAATAGGAGTCCTTCTGGTGGTGCCACCCCCTGAGAACACAGAAACAAAGAACTCTCTCACTGAGGATGTACACAGACTAGTCCAGTGGGTCGAGCAAACAATTTTATATTGTGTGGCTAAAAAAATAAGTTCATGTGTTGCTTTCCTTGCTTTTCAAGTGTAAAGTATCTGTACAGCGATGTGCTTGGTCACTCTGGTGAGTAGAACCCTTGGAAATCTCCAGCAAACTACTGTTTGGCTCCTATGCTTTGCACTTTGCACCTTGCACTCTGTGTACCTTTGGGCTTGAAAGGGAAAATTGTTGTGTGGAAAGTGCTCTAAAGTGTGCAACTTGATCAAAATATGATCTTTGTGACTGTAAAAATCATAGTCTTTGCGAAGAAGAGAAAGGTGATCAGCGAGGAGAATGTGATTTTTTTTCAATGAGTTTATGGAGAGCTGAGGTAGTGGTTACCATGTTGGAGGAACCAAGAGAAGATGTGTTGCTCAGCACTTCACTCTCTGAAGCGCAGAGTTCTGAAACCTAGACCTGGGGTGCAAAGAACTGGTGAGATTTTGGGCTCAGCTTAGTGAGGAAATGTGATCACTAATGCACGTGCCTGTGTGAGCAAGAACAGTTTTGTGTGAAATAGGGAATGCTGTTGTCTCACTCATCTCTTTGTGCTAGATTTAGTTGTCTCTTTTCGACCAGAAATTGCCCATTTCACATGTGTTCCCCTGTGGTTTGAGTGCTGTTCAGTATTTTAAATTCCCTTAGAATTTTAGTTTCACGGCTTTTCCTGAGGTAAATTTCCTTTGGCAAATTTGCTGAGTTCGGGGGTGGGAATTTTTAAATTCTAATCTGTAACATATCTAGTGGTTGAGTTTCATCTACTTTTGGTATTTCCTTGGTTTCCCTCAAAGCACCCAAATAGATCTGAAGCTCAGCAGTTCTCTTGCTAAGATATTTGAAACAGCCTTTGGGAGGTATAGAATGGATTGATAGGAAAGGTCCACAAACAGGATCATGAATTTTGCTTATTAAATGTCATCTGATTCTGGATTAACAGGAACTCCAACCCTTCTGGTGAGTTTCTTTGCATGTGTCTATAATGTGGTTCAGGATATTCACCCACTGACTCTTCTACATGGATTCATACACAGAACAAATATGAAGGAGGAAAAAACTCCCACACTGTTCTGACCATAATAATCTGGAGTTTTCAAGTCAGATAAAAAACAATTTTAACATACATTTTCCAGTTTCTTCATGCTGAGCAGTGCTTTCCTTTTGCATTTTCGCAAGGCCTGTGTGTGCAGAATGGGCATGGTTTTCCTTTAAATATTGTGAGCCACTGCGGAGGTGCAGCAGTATTTGTCACAGACGAAAATACTATAACTGTGTTTCTTTGTAATCCATTCATTGGTTTATGGACCCCAAATCCTCAGGAGAGGGTCACAAATCCACATAATGTTCTTACATGCTGGCTTTTGCATTAGGATCTCTGATGTAGCTGACAGATGTGCAAAATCCCATCTAGCCAGATATCTCCCTTCTGACCACACAATCCGTGGAGATCGAGAACACACGTTATTCCAGCTAAAACCTTGAATCTAGGCTAATAACTTCCACTGCTGATCTGCTCGTTTCAGGTGCCATCCTATGAATTAGGTTTTTTTAAACATCAGTCTTAGTAAGTTCAGGACAAAATATTAACTTTTGCTTCCTCAGAAATGCAATAATTAAATGACTTGTCAGCTCAGTAAGTAATACAGCATAAATGAGACTCCAGCTACTCTGCTGCAAAATTTTAAATATAAACTTTTATGTTACTGGTGTGAGAAGCAAAGGAATTGTCACAGGAGATGAGCTGTGAGATTCATCAAGACTTCTGTGGCCTGTATAGAAATATTCAAGAGCTGAGGCTCCAGATTTAGGAAGGATCTAGGAAGTCTGAATTTTGGTCTCTGCCAGTCAGCATTGGGTTTTGGTTTTAAAATACAACTGTCCTTGCAAGAGGAGACTCTAAGCTTTGTGTTGGAGTTTCAGGAACACCAGCAGAAGTGCTCCAACCTGCTGACTTTGCCATGGGCATGGTTACCTTGGGGGTTGGGCTCCTGGGTATGGTAACTCCTTCAATATTTGCAGTTAAACATGTCCTGGTTTGTCTGTACAAAGTAGTTGGCTTGTGTGGGTAGGAGTCACCTTGAACATCCACCCACCTGTACTGTAACATTAGCAAGGATAAGTATTGGAGTGGATTTGTTTATGACCTTAAAATATTAATTTCTACAATGGAAAAACCAAGCAAACCAAAAAGAATCCAACTCCCCAAAATTCACAGATTTCAGCAACTGCACTGCTCCTAAGTAAAAATAAGAAAACCAGATTATCTCCATCCTTAAAACAAGACTCCATACTTCATTTGAGAGGGAGAGTTTATGAATGCTTAATCCAAACAGGCTAACAGGAAATATACTTTAATTTTTGTAGGTAATGTGCATAGCTATTAGAAAATGCTACAGTCGTATTGGTGTTTTTCTGTGGGATGTTTTTGATCATCAGCTGATTTTCTCTGAGGTGCTTTACCCACAGAGGGAGAAATGGGATTTCTCATATGCTGGTTCATTTTCACACAACTCCATCTCCACTGCCATTTGTGGAGATAAACATGATCCTGTAGAGGAATAGGTGCTTGCTCCAGGACTCACTGGAGTTAATCTCAGTATTTCAATAGGCAAAAGGTGACTCACTCTGGAGAGAACAACTTGGCTGGATTTTAAGGCTGGCCAAGCAATCACAGCTTGTGAAGAAACCACAGCAGGGTGAAGAAAGAAGCCGTCAGAGCAAACTCCATCAAGGACTGGGTTGCTTGAGGAGTGCAAGGGAGGGTGAAGACAGTATCCATGTGTAGGGATTGACTCCCATTAGGTCAGATCCCACTAGGAATTACCAACCTGCTCTGCTTGTGGAGCATCACACGTATGTCCATGGGGGCGAAAAAACCCAGCCTGTTTCTTTTTCAGCCAGTGACGTGTTTGCTGGTAGTGTATGCACAGCATGGATGTTTGCTTTGTGATGAATCCAGGCAGTGAGTAAAGATAAATACCTACCAAGTAATAGCCACCCCCACCTTCTTCCAATCAAACAGCTGTCACTTGGGTCTTCCATTATTTTCTAGGCTAACTAGGATGATCTTGAAAAATATGAGCTCCTATCCTTGAGTAATTTTGAAGCAAATTGAAATCCATGCTGGGAACCTGATGTGCTTGCTTTAGCTGACTTGCTAGCAGCATGTAAATTATTTTAATTACAATTTGTGTTTGATACACTACAAGACTTGGTCCTGCAATGCTCTAACAGTCCAAGTGCCTGAAATTTGCTTGCAGGGTCATGTGCCCAGGTTTCTGTGAGTCTTTAAAAATGAACTGTAGGGGCCTGATCCAAAATCCTTTGAACTGGAGGGGAAAAGCTTTTATCAGCTTGGGTTCAGAGTGAGGGATTTGTTTTGACTAACTCCACCTTTTCTTCTCCTTCAAGACTTTTCTGGTTTCTATTCTATGTATTCCGAGTTCAAGTGGATCTGATAGAATTTTTCCCAAATGTTCTTCCTCTGTGAATTGACTGTTTCAAATATGAGGGATATTATTTCTGACTGGCTGCATAAGTCACCTGCTGGTGTTTCTATTCTATGACTGGATGTATAGAAATATTCTCCCAAAGTAAATAATGGCATTTGCTTTGACATTTGTTTTCTGCAAACATTTGTGCCAGGAAACCAGATTGTATGGCTGAAGTGAATGAATATTTTTATCTGCATTAGTCACTCAAATCTAATTTTAAATCCAAGGAAGAGAGAGGTGGGAGTTTGCTTGATTCGTGCTAATCTTAGTTGAAGATGTATGTTAATGCTTCAAAGTCAGATCCTTTTAGTACTCGATAATCAATAAAAAAGCTAAAACGTAATGTGAAAATATTTTTTACATTGACAGTAACAAATTATTTTTATTATTTTTTACTATACTTTCTATCTTTTGATTTTTTTGGGGGTGCTATTGACAAAGATTGCTGAAATGACACTGGAGGCTTTATTAAAATAATAGAGGCTGGTATTTTCAAAAGGACCCAGAAAAGGAGAGCCTTCCATTGAAATTCTATGGAGTAACATGTATTGTCAGGATCTTGCATTATAGCTTGTTTTGTGAATGCATTTTTGAGGCTGTGTTGTACTGCAGACATAAATATTTATAGCTGGGGCTCTGATCCTGTCTTTGCTTATGCATGTGTCTAACTTAAACACATGTGAGTATTCCCCTTGAGTCCAATAGGGCTATTTGCATTCATAAAACTGAGGATGCATCTGGTATTTTTTCATGGAATTGTTAATAATTCTACTGTGTTAAACTGCACAGTGAGTGAAAACTGCACCTCTACCTGGGAAGATCAGGTTCTGTGTCAACTGATGCTTCTGTGACCTTTGCTTTTCTACTCCCAGGACAGCAAACCTGAGCTGCCACACCTCCTCGGACACACTGACCACTTATTCATTCATTCCTATGAATTTTTTATAACCACTGTCTTTGTAAGATACAAAGCAAAGAGACAGATGCAAAGTTGGCCATCAGTTTTCTAATGGAGCGAGAGCATAATTAATCAGAAATAACACCTAAGAATAACTGGTGCAGAAGGGTATTTCCCAGGGAGGTAACGTGGATGTAAGTCAACTTGTATTAATCACATGATAAGATTAGTGGCAGTTTGCCTTTGCAACCTTTTAGATTTGTTAGCCAGCAACTTTCTAGCTAATTATTCAGATTTGTGGGTTTGTTTTCTGTTTCTTTTTTTTTTTTTGATAAGGGTAAATGGAACATTAGGCCAGGGATCAAAAGTCACCGAGTCAAAGAGAAATGCTGGAAAACAATTCTGATGGTGATGAAAGACAAATTATTTGCATGGAGACAGGGACAGAACGTCACCAGAACAGCAAGTGTTGCGTCCCCTTGACAGCTCTGACAGGATTATTAATGTACTGCAAGCAGGCATCAGGGCTGAGCCAGGGTGTGAAAACTGTGTCATGTTTACTGCCATTAGTGAGTGGCACTAAATGGGGTCATAACTTTCACTTCAGACTCCTGCAAAAGATCCCTTTTGGAACTTGTACGGCTGAGAATGGGCTAAAACTTGGACCTGTTCTAATTTTTTTTTACTGGCCCTGTGGCAATGCCATAAATAAACCCAAGAATATGCTGGTGTGCTGATTATATATTTTTTGTGACTAGGATATTGTGCCTAATGTCTGTGTCCATCTTAGTCTGGGAGCAGTCTTATTCATTGTTTATCCCACAGTATTCCTAGCTGAGAGATAAGGCAACAGACAATCACATCTTATCACATTTTGCTTTTTTTTTAACACCTTTTTCTCAGAAGATTTTAGTTATGGTTTTCACTGTTATTCACAGCTGTTAGCAAGTGCTTACAGGTAAATGTGTGTTTTGAGCTGTTTTCTGAAAAAAGAGACCTTTAAGCACATGCTTGAGTGCTTTTCTGAACCCAGACCTAAGAGAGGTTTGATTAGAAAAAGATGATGCTTCACCCACATATATAGTAGTGCTTTTGTTTCCTCCTGAACAGTAAGCTGGACATTTGGACTTGGTTCACTTGGCGTTAATGATACATGACCCTGCAGGCTGTGGTCTCAGCTGGCTTCCATTTTGGGTTTGCAATTTCCTCAGCAAATTTTATAATGGCTTTTTGAGTTGGTGATGAAATCTTATTTCTCTGTCTGTAGCTATCTGAATGTGAGTGCTGGCCATCGAGAGATTAGCATGTAAGAAGGGAGCGTGCCTTTTTCTGCAGGATGCTGGTGTACAAAGGACAGCTTGGACACAGCTATGTTTTTGCACTCTTCTGGTCTACTCCTCCTTAGAAGAACCCTCTCTTTTCCATTTCAATTTCTTGCAAAATCCCGTGTGGAGATCTCCTTTGCTGTCTGCTCTTGGACTCTTGTCCGGGAGTCATCTCTCTCTGGTTCATTATCATCCATCAGAGTATTCCATTTCCTTTGTTGCAGTGTTTGTGTTGCCTATCTCCTTTCACAGTAGTCCTGGCAGTGACTTTCTCAGCTGCTCAGGGGGCTCTGGAGTGGTGTAGTTAATGCTGTCACTCTTTTCTGCTCATATACTACTGGATACTTTCCAATCTTTTCAGAAGATTTTGTTTCCTACCACCTACAGCATGATGAGGAGTGTAATAGAAACACTTATGTATTTGGATTGACTTTCACAGCACAATGTGTAGGAGATGGTAAAAATAATTCTCTCATGACCTTGGTTACAGAAAACATTGATACCTGCCACAAAATCAACTTGTATGTAATATCACCTTTTATGATGCCCCCAATTTGAGGGTGACTATATGTTGCTCTGTTTTCTCTCTTGTGTTTTCATCTGAACTGTTTCTTCTTCTCACTTGTTTACTGTGTTCTGTTTTAATTCCTTTTATATATCAATAGATATTTACGTGGGACAGCTCTTTCTCCAACATATATTTACTGTGGGCTGAAGTCCACTGTGCAAAGGTCTGTGACGCTCAGGGTTAGAGCAAGTGAAGATTTTGGACTGATAGGCCACCTAATATAGGTGTAGTCTTAAAGGCAAAACTCTTGTTTTGATTGGATGGTGTTCCCACAAGCCATGCCTTTGGCAATATGGGTAGGAACAATTTCTTGAGTGGTAGGGAATGCTAAATTCTCAGGAAAATTAAGACTATCCCTAGTATTAATTTGGTTGTGCAGAAGAGAAACTGAAGTGTGTTTTTTGGCCCTGGTTAATGTGATCTAGTGATCTTGCTGGTTCTTCTGTTTATTGGGTGGTGATGGGAGATTATTTGAGCAAGACCCAAATTTCTACTCTAAACCCCAAATTGTCAGGCCTTCTTAAAAATCCATGAAAACAGTGAAGTTGCACAAATTCTTTCTCTTTGGACAAGTCTCTGTTTCTACCCTAGGGAATGCGGCCGCTTTTTGAATTACTGTTGTAACCACAGAAGAAAGTTTTGGGTTTACATAAAAGTAGACCAGAACTAATAAGAGCCATGAGCCTTGTTGGGGCTACACTGATTTGCTTCAGTTGGAGACCAGATAGAACTACTGTCTCATTGCGAGAATCTCTCTGTTTTTCTTGTTTAACTCAGACTGTGGATCTACCATCTGATTCTCTATATCTGAGCAAATTCTGTTTCGTGTTCTTGCTCTCCCCATTTCTGCTTTGTGTCTGGTACTTGGTGAAACAAACAGTTGATGAACTGTGGGACAATAAGTGTACAGATGTTCTCTCAGCATGCCAGCTGCACTTATGATTCTCCTCTCCATAACTGTATATCTTGCACCTTTACTATAGTTGTGAGAGCTCTGGTTGTGCAGCAGAGGTTCATGTCAGCTTCCTGGGTTTTTCTCCCTAGGTTAGCAATGCCTCACAGATTTCTCTCTAAACACAAAACTCCTACAAGAGTTTTGCAGAACAGTGGACATGAGGAACAGAGATTAGGCATTGGTTTATTTCTTTATCTGCCCTCCACTTGTGTATGAAAATAGATGCCATCCGTGGCATATACTTACAGAAATATTCACCCTGCTTATACTCTAGAAAGCATTTTCACAGTAAGATCTTCTAGGCCTTTAACACACAAAACCTCTAAGAACTAATTTTCTCCTTAGAATTATTTGACAAGCTCATCAGTTGGGCAATGATTTTCTTTAATGTTTTTCTCTCTCTGTCTTTTTTTTTTTAATGTAATTCCTCTCTGGATTTTTATACCACAAGAGGTAGCCAAAGATCAGGTATTAATTTCCACCCAAGAATGTTTGTTTATATCTTCCAGATAAATTAAAATATGATTCAGTGCATCATCAGGCTGTAAATTACAATGCTAGGGAATGCTAATGGTTTTATAGGAGCCAGGACCAAAATTTATATGAAGACTGTTGATCTGTTTGGGAGTGTTATGTTAGGTTCATCAATTTTTCTTGGGCTGACCTAATAATTACCTTCATCAGGGCAAGGCTTGTGCACCTTAAATTCCTACTTGCTTTGTCAGTTTATACTCTAACCTGGTTTTGCCAGCACTTCACATACGGCTGTGTTTGGATGTGGTGGTGGGGAAATAGTGAAAACAAGACAGTTTTGTTTCTTAGATGAGACTCAGTTTTGGGGGGGGAATCCTAAAAAAAACACTCACAGAAGAAATTTCATTTTAGTGTGTTTCCATGCTATTACAATAAGATAGTTTTTTTGAGCTGTGTTTAGTTTAGCTGCTGTGGTGTTGAAGCATTGGAGATGTGTGTATTCCAGACTTCATGGTGGGCTACATAGCACAGGGTGTCACTGAATTTCAGGCCACTGCGTCCTAACCTTCCTGTTACTAAACTTCTGACGTCCTTGTCCTCTTTGTCTGCCCTGTATTGGAGTCACAGTTCCCACCTTTTCTATGGAATGATACAGCTTGCTTTGGTCATAGGCAAGGCATGTAGAGCACGAGAGGCTAAGGTGCATCTCCATCCCTGGTTGCTGATGAGGGGCAGATCTTTGTAGGTCAGCTGAGAGGTTTTATCCAGGTGGCAGAAAAAGGTTTCTCAATCTAAATAAACAAACATTTGCACTTTGTGGGTGTTATCAGTGACTACTGCTAAAAAATAATTAATTATTTCAGTTTTAAAAAGTTAAAAAGTCAGAGTTACAGAGTGGTTGAGGTAGGAAGTAGTCTTTGAAAATCATCTAGTCTGACTAATCCTACTCAAAGCAAGGTCCACAACAGCAGATTGCTCAGGACTGTGTACAGTGGTTTCTTTTTAATATCTCCAAGGATGGAGATGGCACAAATTTCTGGGCAACTCATTTCACTGTTTAACCACTATCACAGTAATAACGTTTTTATTATGTTTAAATGAAGTTTTCTGTATTTCAAATTGTGCCAGTTGTCTCTTGGGCACCTCTGGGAAGAGGCTTTGTCATTGGGCACCTCTGAGAAGAGCCTGCCTCCAGCTTCTTTACTGCCCACCATAATCCTCATCAGACATTTATGTACATGGATAAGATCCCCTGAATCTTCTCCAGGCTGCTCAACCCAAACTGCCTCAGTTTTTTTCCACATGACAGATGCTTCAATCCCTTAATCATTTTAGTGTCTCTTCACTGGACTTCTCCAATACATTCGTCTGTCTTATACTGGGGAAGCCAAATCCATTTTCTGATATGTCTAGGTCATTGTATATAAATTACAAAACACACCTTGGCAAGACTATTAGTCCTCTCCTTTCCCAAGTAAGGTGCCTTGTGTTTTCCTGAGGGTGTTCCCAGTGAAGAGCTCATGAATATTGCCACCCTCACTTGGGCTCTGGCTGCAGTAAAGCACGGGAGCGTCCCTTCCTCCCATTGCAGCAATGTTGGCTGCAGATTGAATAACCTTTCTGAGTGTAACCTTAGTGTGTTAGACATAAAAACCCCAGGCAGAGTGCAATGAAAGTTGAAGAAGCTTGCTAACATAAAACCTGCTATATTGAAGCATGGATAGAGGTTAATGCAGGAAGCACTGACCTGTTCTATGTAGAGAATAAGACCAGAAAATTTTGGCAGCATCCACTTGATTTAAAAGGCATGAAATCTTAGAGTCATTTTACATTATGAGAATCCCTATATCCTGCTGAAAGCAATAGTTTTTTGCCTAGAAGAAGCTGTAGAAGTTTTGCCCAATTTTGTCAGTCTCATCTCGGTGAAAGGCACTGATGTGAGTTTCCAGCATTCTGCTTTGGAACATCTTACATGTGTAAGGTTTTTGCAATGGTAGGGCCACCAGCAGTGATATTCTGTAAATGCTAAGCTGACTCTTGCTAGCTGTGATTTTTTTTTAATTATTATTATTATTGTTATGATTAACAATCAACACCTAATGGCACATAAATCTGTATTTGCAAAGATTCTGCATGAGACTTGGCTGGCAGGTTAAAATGCTTGACCTTTAGGGGAAAAGGAGACCTTTTTGCTGGAAATAACTTGTCTTTAAGGACCAGTTGCAACTGGTTGACTTCAATAACTTGCTTTGCATAGAGCAGGTCATATGCTAGGTAGGTATTATCAGCCAGTTTGGCCTCTTCATGCCAGAGAGTTCTGCTGTGTAAATACTGTGAGTTCCTCCAAATACTGTTAGAAAGGGAGGGGGAACATTCTCATTCAAAAGTGTACAAAGAGGAGAGCAAAAGGCTATTTATTTTGAAGAGTGGAGGATAGCTAATTAGCAAGGAAGCCCAAGTGGTTGGGAGAGCACATTATTCACATGGAACCGATAGCATCACTGGCAACAGCAAACTTTTACTTATTACCTCTCACTGGTCTTTCATTGTTTGAGCTGGAAAGCTGCTCAGAGTAGCAGATGAAAAGTCTGCAAAGTAAATGCAGTGTCAAATCTTCATGAACTTAGTGTCCTGTTATGTTAATCCTGAAGATAAATGGGCACATTAGAACAGGAGAACCCCTTGGGTGTGAGATCTGGTCAAGGCAAAGAGCAGAGCATCCCCTTTCTGTTGTTTTGCAGCCCTGGTAGGTGGATATTTCTGTTCAGCAAAGATGCACAGGATGTTCACAGGTCTGGATGTTTATGGGTTGACACCTGCCCAACTATATCAAGCAGAAAAAATCAAGTAGAGCCTCAGCACCCATACTTCCAGAAAGAAAGTGTGTTTGTAGTGGTTTCTTTCCCTCATTTACTGATATGAGCTCCTGCTAGTTAATTCAATTTAGATACCTCTCCCCTTTCTCAGACGTTTCGGAGCATAGAACTGGTGGTCTCTGGGTCAGGCATTAAGGACAGGACTTAAAAGGAAAAATAATATTTTTCATTTAGAAATTTTCTTTAATTCCATTTCCCGTAAAGTGTGGTGGAGGGGAGAGAGAGCCTTAAGCCTGCGCTGTTGACTGGTTAGTGACCTTCAGCAATTTACAGAAGCTATTTCCTCACCTATGGAATGAGGATAATGATACTTTTAGGTCTACTCAAAAAAAGTTATGTCAGGGCAAGATATTGTTGAACTCCTGCTTTAGCACAAAGAAATAATCTTTGGTATGGCAGAAAACTTTCTGAAGACTTAGAAATCAGTGGAGGGAAATGAATCTTTAAAAATATGTTATTTATAAAAATTTTTAAATTGAGACAACAAAGAAAAATTAGAATGCTCTTTTTTTTTTTTCCTCTTTTCTTCCCCCTCCATCCCCTGCTGTTTACTTTTCCACATGGTGTTGAAGTGGGTTTTGCTTTTGTCTATAAGCAGTTCAACCTCCAAGTTCTTCAGTGTTTCAGCACTGCAGAAGTCTCTTCTTTTTCCAAAACAACTCTTTGCTCTGGAGTTTTTGCTTTAAAGTCATAGGAATGTGTTGCTTCTTGTAACATGCTGGGAAAGCCTATTTGACAAAAATCTGTCATTTCAGCCAAATTTGAGATGACAGCACTGGCGGTAAAGTTGCAACAAAAAAATGACAGAAACCAGACAATTATAAGCTGAAGTAGATATTCTCTTCTTATCCAGAGTGGCGCGGAAGAGACTTCATAGCAAAGGAATGTTGCTCAAATTCCAATCTGAGGCATCTGTTGATCACTCAACAGGTGGTGTTTGTACCAAATTTGAGAGGGGCCAACTATTACAATCCTGTCATTAGCATGGCAGTAGTGGTGTTTTGTTAAATTTCAAGCTTCTGAAGTCAAGATGTTATGTGACAATCTTATCTTTCAATAAATCAAGAGGTCTCAAGGCTTTGGAGAGAACTTAAAAGTATGAACCTCAAAGCCTCAATAAACCCCACAAGAAAGTAGGAAAAATACAATTGCTTTGGTTCCTCATTTAAATGACATGTTTAGCAAGGTACTCTTTGAACTATTAAGAAATCCAGAAGATTATTTTTAACACTCAGGGCAGTCTGTTTGGGAATGTGTGTGTGTATGTGTCATCTCATTGAAAAGCAACTATTCACTCTCTTGACTTTTCTCTGTGTTTGGGACAAAGCCATCCTACCCTGCTAAGGAAGATGGGTATGTATTTTGTCACTGAGATGTATATCTCCCCATGTCATTAGCAGGAATGATCTCTCTCAGTGTAGCAAACCCTCTCTTCTAATCTCCGTTCAAATTCAGTCTCATGATGAGCATCTGTTTCTTCCGGGCAAATTATAACTCATTCATACGAGTGCTGACTAGAAACTGGCTCTAGTGAGAGCTGCTCTGGTGCTCCTTTTCTACTTCAAAGCAGCCCTTGAGGTGGCATAGTCAGTTTGTGGAAGGTCATCCCAGTGTGACAATATCAGGTGCTGTGGGAAACCGTGGAAAACCCATTGAAATATTCCTTCAAATACTTGGACTTCTTTAAGCACATCTTGGCTGGCCAGCAGTGGATCATCAGCCTCTCTGGAGACAGCATTGTTGAGTTTACTCTCTCAGACAATGCTCTGGGCAAAAGCTCAAGGAACAGTATGGTTGTCTGTTAAGGCTGTTCTTATTGTCTTATTATAGGGAGATGATATGAGGTGCCTTGACTGGGGATGTCAGGATAAAATCCTACATACTGTAAGAATGACTTTGGGGACAGTCCCCCTTCAGCTCTATTCCTTTTTCCTGTTCCTTGTAACATTTCTCCCTGCCAAACTACTCTGTCCAGTAGATGCAGATAAATGAGATGTTCTCACAGCAGCTTTTCCAGGTCCAAAGCATGCTCAAGATTATGCCTCTAGCTGGTGATGCTTCATCATCAGCTGGGAAGGGACAGGAGACACTTTTTCAGTGTCTGGACATGAAAATGTTCATACCTGAGACCACATCCTGAAATCCCTAAGACCATTTGGGAAGCAACACTGCTCTGAAAATGAATCTGTGGGATGGTCACACTGAGTTGCATTCCTTAAGCTGCATCTGTAGAGTTTATTCGACAGGTAGCTTGTGGTGACATGGCTGGTTTTGGTAGGGTTTGGGCAGGCCTTCCAACAGCAGCTGTCTCTATCCTCTTCTCACCTCTGTCTTGCATCTGAGACCAAACACTTAATTGCCAAACCTTTTCTGATTTAAATGACATCCTTGAAATGTCTCTAGCTGTTCTAGCTTTCAGCTGTTTTCAGTCTGAAATTGGCCTAGGCTTTTGGCAGCAGGAAGTAGTGTGCCTAATTAGCTATTCCTGGTGGACACTGTGTTTATAAGCTAATCTCATTTCCTTCCACACCTTCTGTGGATGATAAGGTGCCCTTGTGATTTTCATTGTGCATTAGAATAAAAAGCCCATTCAGGTGTTTACCTTGCTGTTTCCCTTCTTCAGGCAGCGATGCTGGTTACATGTTACGGACTAGCTCAAAGATAAGCTCTCGCTATTCCATAATTGACTGAATGGCAGAGTTCCTGTGCTCTCCAGTAGGTGTGTATATGCAGTGTTTAGTGTTTGACCGAAGTACAGGTGTTTGTTGTCAGAAGGACACATTTTCAGTCATAACTTTTGAGTCGTTCTCGCTAACAGGCTTTTCAGCAGGAGAGTTGTGCTTGTGGCAGGGATTGATGAGCCTGAATTGGGTCCTCAGCTTTCCAGACAGCTGTGAAGATGCTGGGTAAGACCAGTGGATGCTGTTCTTGAAGAAAGGAAAATCTGGGGGTAAGCACATCTATTTATTCATGTTTGTTGATTTTTTTGGGGGGTTGGTTTTTTGGTCTGTTCATTTGTTTTTAGAATTATGCATCTAATTTCATTGCCCAGACTCATAAAAGGACATTTATGTCATCTGGAGAAACTATCCCTGTATAGGTCGCTTTCAGGATAGGTTTTCAATAAGGTTCATAACAAAAGCAAGATTTCCAAAGCACTTCTGGGTGGGTTTTCAACAGGACTCAGCCAGCCAGGATAATTAGCTTGGTGACTCTCTGGGTGCTGATTTGTCTTTAAAAAGTGTATCCTGGGTGTTGGTAATACCCTCAGGAAAGTTTGGGAATAGTGTTGATGGGCTTACTTCTGTTCCCTGTGTTGACTACATCTCCAGGTTACAAAGCACTGAGCGAAGCATCTTCTGACAGGCAGGGTTTGTGGAACATACAGGTAGAGCTCTTCGCCCTTAATGGTTTAGAGTGAGGTCATGTTTGACATGCTGGAAAAAGAAATTCCTTTTTGGCATTGCCAATTCTCCAGTATACATGAGGTTACTTCTTTAGCGTGTTTTGCTTGTGGGTGTCAAGCAGTGATGTGTCACTCCTTCATAAATGAATGTATATTACATCTCGCTGATCATGGACAAGTGCCAGAAAAATGCATCATTAGGCAAAAAGGGAAGAGAGGGTATTTCAACGTGCCGGGATTCCTACTTTTGGAAATTTGTTGGGGTGTTTACTGTGTTCAGCAAAGACCAAGCTTTCTCCTGTAAAATGAAATTCCTGAAAAAAACTCTGTCAGCATACGGCTGAGGCACTGAGGCAGATTTCCTCTGGCCTGTCTGTAGGCAGCCAAACCAAAATTCTCACAACAGCACAAAAGTGAACCTCCTTTCACAGAGAAGCGTTTTATTCACACCACACATGTGAACATATGCCCATATTGTCCTTTTTTCATCCCCTTTGGGGACGAGGGGACAGGGGAGGATGTTAAATTTTCTTGTTGCATTTTGGATGTGCTGACTAGGTGAGTCGCTGGAGAAGAGATGAATCACTAAGGAGTGGTTGCAGCAATTCCACATTACACCCTCTCCTGCTGGGTTTTTATTTGCCTAGTTTGCTGAACACAAGGCACCGCCTTTTGCCTCTCCAAGAAAGCCATGCAATACTATCTTATTTTATCGTGCGTTAAATGTACAGATTGTTTTATGAATCACTACTCACTTCTCATTCATTTTCTCAACCAAGTATAAGCTACAATACAACCTGTGAAATACTTTGCTGTTAGCAAAAGGTATCTTATTTGTGAACGTGGTCTGGACTCCTTTTATAACATACTGAGCCTTAAACTCATTTCCTTTGAAGTCCCTGGACTTTCATAGCCTGTAAGGATTAAAAAAGAATTTAAAAAACCCCATAATGATGTAAGGAAATAACTTGTGGTTTCTTTACAAATTAATAAGCTCTAAGAAACATGGAATATTTCTTTTTAAAAGTGTGTAATAAAAAACAGAGGAATGTACTGCTGCACTGGTGACCACTGTTTTGCTATTGTAAAACTCTTGGGGCTGGTGCGTTCTTAGGCTGATACAGTAGCGTTGTTTTGGGTTCCCACTCACTGCCTAGAGCAGTCCCACATGGCTGGGTACAGAGTAAGTACTGCCTGTGGAGTTGAAACATGAATATGAAGCATGCTAATGCTAGTATCAATTAGACAGTGACCCAGAAATTCTTGGAAGAATGATTTTTCAGCTATATCCTGTCTCCAGGGCTTATAACCCCAACGGTAGCTCCTCGCTGATTCCTATGTAGAAAGCTGGAACAACTGGGGAGTGAGCCAGGGGAAGATGAGGGGGGACAGAGCTGAAATGCTGCTCCTGAGAGAAACAAATCATTCAGGCAAAGGAATAATCAAAGCTCTTGGATGAATAACGAAACAGCCATTTCAATTATAAGTGTGCCGAGGTTTATACTGGGCCAAAGTGTCATCTAGACAGATGTACTCACGGTTTGCTTTCCATAATAAGTGTTGGATTTTTGAAAATAGTTTAGTGAGGTGGACATTTTACTAGGCCTCAAATTCTTGATAACTTTCCAGGTCATGCAGCCGCCATTTGCATCATCTGACCTCCCAACCTCTTCCATTCTTTCAGAGTCTTATGAAGAACATTATAATTTCAGATGCAATTATTGTATAATAAAGTATTGATTTCCTGAGGAACCCTTTAACATATGCTTTCATAATTAGCATTTACAAGGCATCAAAAATTAACCATGTACAGCCTTACAAATTAATTACAAGGCCCTTTTATTTCTGAAAGAAATATCAGTGCCCAAATGCTGAGAAGAGCTCAGTGTCTCGTCTAACTTCACTGAGTGCCAACATATGATGTGTCTAGATAAGACTAGTGCAAAAGCAGAGTATAAAAGGAAACTTTTGTCTTTTCATGCTGTATTTGATAATTGCTTTTATTTGCCCATTTTTCTCAGTTACTTGGCATTGTCTTCCCATGTGTGGTGTAATTTTTTCCCTAGTAATTTCTATTTTCTGCAGCAGCAGCTCTTCAGGAGAGTAGCTCTGGTCAACTTCGGGCATGAGAGCAAATAAGGCATTTGTTTCTCAATTAGATCATTTCTATTTTAGCAGTATAAATCTCAGATGGATGCTATGGTTTAGTTTTAGTCTCTCATAGGACTAAACTACCTGACAGACACTGCCTAATAATAAACCTTCCCCCTCTGAGTCTGTTGTTGCAGATGAACTCTACAAGAAAGAGTTTGTTACCTCAGTTTGGTGCTGAAGAGATATGGAGGGGTTTTTCTTAGAGTGGAATGGTCATTCTCAGCTTCTGTTTTAATGTGTGTGGTCTTCAGCTCTCATCAGTTTGGGCTCAGAGTTCTTCAGCAACCTGGAGATCTGTTTCTCTCTGTGCCCATAACTGCCCTACTCCAAGCAGCTTGTTCCCTGCTTCCCCCATAAGTGTTGGTGAGACACAGAAAAAAACATGCTAATGCTTTTTATAGGGTCTTTTTCCAGACTGTGTTTGGACCCCTCACAAAACTCAGTTGTGGGCTTTTTGGTCTAAAACAGAGCCAGAGCCAGGCAGTAATGGCACATTCCCTACATTCCCTTAGCAAGGGAGAAACCCTGTTTCAAAGTCCTGCTCAGGAGACTTTACTTTTGTTGAACAAGATTGAGTTCCATGGCCCAGAGTAACACAGGAAAAGACCCCATAAAAGGAGATAAGAGTGGTGAGGGGGTTTACAAAATTTAAAAGGCTTTTATGAATTTCTTGGGCTAATACAGTCATGACAGTGGGGACAGAGGATTTGATATTTTTAATTTATTAGTGATGGGTTAAGTTTAGCTTGTAGCAAAGGGAGGACGGTGAAGAATGTCAGGAGAGAAAAAGAAAGGGGATTAAATGAATTAACTCAGCAGATCTGACTGGAGGGTGGTGGGGGAATCCCACAAAAAAAACCCCAAACAACAAACAGTACAGGGAAGAGAAACTCCAATAACCCACAAAATACAGAATTTAAATTTCAAATATTGATTTCCAGGTAGCAACAGGCTGATAGCTGACATAAAACCAAAGCCTTGTTGACATTTTAGTCAATAACCTCTCGTATCATCATCCCAGGGTATCCAGATTATGCTCAGATACTTTTTATCGCAGATTTATGCTAATTTTTGTATACCAGAATCAATTTTCAAAACCAGATTTTTATCAGAGCCTCTTCAATGGAAGTTGGGGAATATGCATGATTTGGAGGAGATTTTTTTATTTTTAGGAACACAATTATGGGATCATTTCAGTTGAAGAAAATCTTTGTATCAACCTTTATATCTACTGACCGAGTCACTGCCTTTTATGTGGGCTTTAAAACTGTGCTTAGCTGCAAAGCTGTGAATGTTTAATGCCCTGCTTGTCTGGCCAGAATTTTGTTTGCAGGACCAGCCTCTATACTCTGCCATTCGAGCTGTGGACCAACTCAGGTTTCAGAAAGGCAAGTTTCCTATGGCAGGTGAATGTTATCTGCTGCTACTCCAAAAGGGGAAAGATGCTCTGCCACAGCCTCCACCTTTTTCTGTTGGTTTGGCCTGTGAGTATTGTTTGTTGGACAGACACAGTGCAAAAGCCTGTGCATCAGGCTTTGATAAGTAACTGACAGAAAGCATGCAGGAGTGCCAATCTACTTGTTCACTTACTGGCATTTACTCAGAGTGCCTGTTTCTCCTGACAATTTTCCCAATGGGATTTGGGTCTCTGTTGGGTTCATAATCCATTTGGATCTCCAGAGAAGGTATTTTTCTGCCTGTTGTTATACAGTGGCTGTTCCCAGCTGTGGTTGACTCAGGAAGAGTAATCTATGAAGGTATTGGAGTCTGCTGAGAACAGATGCAGTTAGAAGTGCATCAGCATGCCAAGTATTCCCAAATGGAGATGTGTAGCTGAGGCTGCTGCATTGCATCACCTGCACTTCTGTTAGCTCAGGGACTTCTGCTGGGAAATGCTCCATTTCTTGACTGTTTCCCATTTTAGATAAATGTTGAAAAGAGAATGTCCCAAGGGATATGTGCTGACCCTTCTGTAAGGGCTGATCACACAGGCATGCAAGTGAGCTGGTTATTGATCTATCCCACATTGCTGCTTCTTCTCAGAGATGCAGTAAACTGATTGTGTGCTCCTTGTTTTGCTACCGCATAAATTTCTGTCCCTATTTCAACTGTAATTCACTTTGCTGTACTTGGTTTGTGATGGGGAATAGACAAAGTGCTTCCTCTGGGTGAGAGCTGGCAATTCCCAGGTGAAAAGCAGTAGCACTGACCCACATATGGTGAGTGGCAACACCCTTATTTGTGCTGTCAGGATTAACCCTGCATTCCTGAAAATTCCCTTTAATAAATCACTTGGAAGGTAAATGTGAGCAGGCTGCTCCTCCTCTGGGTACAGGTAAATCTCTCAGGGTGGTACAGTCAAGTTATTGCATTAAGAACTGACTCTAGGATGGACTTGTACACACACATATATTTGTCTTATTTGGGGTGGGGAAAGAGGGATTACTTAGATTATCTGCCCAGGACTTTTTTCTTTTGAAAGGCCCTTTGTCTGGAAGTAGCAGAAAGGATGAGACAAACTGGTTGCCTTCACGGCCCAATGAGCAAAAAGAAAGCAGTACTCCTGTTACCTGGAGACATTCAAGAAGGCAAGTGCAATTAGTCAGTAGATAATTAAGCTGTACATAATCAGAGTACTGCAGACAAACCACCTTAGTCCACAGATACAGCAGAGCAGGAGAAGCCCTTTTTCAGAAACTGCACGACAGGGAAGGGAGAGAAGGCAGAAACTGCTTGATCAACATTAGATGTACCACATCCTCAGCAAACAGGAGCTCCATTGGGGCCTTTTCTTGCAACCTGCCTCCTGGGAATGCTGCCAAGGGAGGGAATGTTTTAAAGCTTGATCTCTTCACTCTGCTCTTGCTGAGGCAAAATTTTCACCAATGGGAGCAACTCGGAGGGGCTTGCTGTTTTAGTCTAATAAGACTAGGAGTGAGGTTATTTAGGAAACAGGAGGGCTGTTAATCACTCTTGGTCTCCCAAGGATGCCTAGTGCTTGGTGCAGGTCTCACAGACCCCTCTGTTGCATGTGGCAAACTCCGGCCATACCTACAGGGTAGGGTGCCCTGCTGCAGAGAGGCAGTGGGGTTCAGCATTCCCCTCTGCCCAAGGAACCCATAGCTGTTTGTGTCAGGAAGCCCTGTGGGTCCATCAGGCTGCTGGCTCTGTAGCAAGGCACACTTCACTTAACCTTCAGGAACATTTATAATTAATGCTTAATTGATTTCCATAATGCAAGATCAACACATTGGCCTCTTCCTGTACATCTTTGCTCACATGAAGAGTCCTTACTAACCTTATTTTGTCTTTTCTGTGAGGTTTAACCTCAAGCAAGGTTCTTGATGAACTTGCTATTCATAAAAATATCCAAATGTTTCTTAGCACAGATCAAATGCTGGCTTCAAGCCCCTAAGTGTTTCTTTTCCAGGAAGGGTGGCTTCTTTTTATCATAATGTTAAAGGACATTGTATCTTTTCCAAGTCCCAGTTTTCTTTCTTGTCTTTGGCCCTCTGGGGAAAGGTCATATTCACTTGACTCTAGTTGCCAAATTTTGAAATCTTGTGTCAGGTCTTAGAAAAGTGATTCTGTGTAGGATCGCCTCTGACATTCTGTCCATGTCAATGTTGAGTTTTTCTTCTCTTCTGTACAGCTACAGATTTACCCATTCTGTAACTGAGACTGGAATATTGTCCCATTAAGCATAGTCTGTGCTAGATTACCTTCAGCAAAAATAGCCCAAATCAAGCTCTCTAAACTTTATAGGAGAGGTTCTTGTTGGACCCAAATAGAGTTTCCTCAAAACATAGGTGATCAAAGAAGTCCAATGGATGAAGTGCCAGCCGCCCACCTTGAGCCTCAGTCTGGGGGAGAGGGGAGGACTCCCCACCTGAAATGATGATATGGCTTTGCTTCATATCTGTGAGAGAGAGGGCAAATGTAGGAGGTGAAGGAATTTGGAAAAAGACATTAATAAAGGTGATAGAAAGCAAATAGTCTTGCAGGAAGCAAAACACAGCTGTTACAGTGTCAGGACAGTGGCCAGTGTAAGAGAGTATAATGTCTGTCTTTCCTATTTGGCACTTTCGAGGTGTCCTTATTCAGGGCACACTTTTTTGTGTTCATAGACTAGATGCAATGTTATATCATCAATATAGAAACAAAGTGTTGTTGTAACCTCCATCCTTTTAAAACGTGAGG
Source organism: Neopelma chrysocephalum (assembly GCF_003984885.1). NCBI lineage: Eukaryota > Metazoa > Chordata > Aves > Passeriformes > Pipridae > Neopelma > Neopelma chrysocephalum. The sequence continues at coordinate 1,689,397 of NW_020897762.1, forward strand.
TCAGGGGTCAGAAACCAAAGTCAGTAGCGACCTGCAATGCTGCTTCATGTCCTCTCGTAAAACCATTTATTTTAGTTAAGCACAAATCTGGTTGTCATTGGAATTTCTGTAGTTGTGCCTAAACAACATTTCTTTCTACACAATTCTAACAGTTCAGCACCATAGTTATGTGGTACCTCTGTGCCTGATTTCTTTTACTTCTGAGGGGAAGGAATTGATAAAAGGGTCAGCTTAATTTGACCATGTGTCTTACACTTCACGAGTTGCACTTTTATTTTCTCTTTCTCTTTTTGCAGACTTCATTCAGGTGATATCCTTGACCTTCTACCCAACACCTTTGCAGACAGGACAGGTTTTGATTGTCTGAGGAGGGAGCTAGTCTTCTAAAAGTCATGGACAGAAGAGGAATACACCGTAATAAAAAACACTGCTTCCTAAACATGTAAAGGGAGAGTACTTCCAAACACACACGTGTTGGGGAGACTGGAAAAAAGAAGCTCCTGTGAAGCTCAACAGGGACTTTTCTCTCCAGAGAAGAGATAGCAGGAATGGGGGAAAGGAGCTTGCAGTTTTTAACAGCTACTTTGTGTTTCAACTCTGATTTTAATACCAGTTTAACCAAACCAGACTACACCAGTTGTCTTTATCTCATAGTGCTTTGCTTCCTCTAGAGCCAGTGTGTCTTCCCTATTCCCAGAATGTATCTATGAGGGACTCCTGCCAGACTGTGAGTGTAGGTTGTTGGACCAAGCTGATCAGTTTGTCTTGCAGAATAATGAAACATTCTCCAGGTTTTTATAAATAACTGTGGGGATGTTTGAACACTGGAACAGGTTGCACAGAGAGGTTGTGAAGCCTCTGTCCTTGGAGATGTTCAAAATGCAGCTGGACAGAGTCTTGGGTAATCTGCTGTAGTTGCCCTTTCTTTGAGCAGGTGAATTGCTGTCAAACACTTGGACACTAATGACAAATAATGATGGATGCTGCTTCCTTGAGTTGGTAGAAGAAAAGCATCACCGAGGGGAAAGATTGTCCTGTTTTGTTAATTTCAAACATCAATTAAATCTTAGTTTCAGCATAAGAGTGTAATTCACTGAAGTCACAAACACAGTTTTGTGTACGTCATGTGAGGTTTGGTAACTAAAAAGAACAATTTTCTTATTGGTGCTTAAAGAGAACAATAAAGTCAGTATTAAAAACTCTTTTATTCTGCTTGTGTGAGCATGCAAGAACACATGGAAGCCTCAAGTAGCCATTAGGAACACATACTGTGAGGTACCAGGATATAGAAAGTGAAAATAAAAGCTTTCCCAAAAGAAACCTGTGGTCTGAATATATCATTTTTGAAAACTGGAACATCTATAAAGAAATTCCAAATAAATCTACATAGTAAAGAGAAAAAAGGGTCTAGTGCAGACAATTAACTACAGGGTCTGTATGATAAATCTTTTATCTGAAATTAGCAATGTGTGTATTGAGTGGATCAAGATGAGCCCGTTACTCTTATAGAAAACTTGTACATGTGAAACCTGTCATCTCATATTAAAGGACAAATGACGTTTTGAGGCATTACATAAATAATGGAATCACGGGGCCACCTGATCTTGGTTATTTCTCAGTGAAGGATAAGACATTTCAAATGTCCCTTTATTCTGAATTGTGGAGCTGTAATTCTCCGGAACTGTCAGCACAAGTTGAAAAACTCTAAAGGTTTGGAGTGAATTCCTGGTCTGTTTGAAATAAGTGGGAGCGGTGGGCCTGGCTTAAATGAAGCAAAGGTTTTAATCTTCAGTGCACGGGAAGCCTCTGGCTCTTGTTTGCTAAAGGAGATGCCTAGTCACCATTTTCTGAAAAGAATTTGTATCTCTGTTCTCATCTATTCATTAGTAAATTCTGCTAAAGCAAACACGAAGTTTGGTCTGATGTTCTTAGTTTGGATTACCTGCTCAGCTTGGGCTTGGCCTTCAGGAGGGGATGCTTTGTGCCATGAGTGGCAGAACTAATGAAACAGGATTTTCTTGTTACCCACATCTCCCATGCTGTTACGCTGCAATGACACCGGCCTCTGTGGCCTCACCTCTGGCTGCTGTTGGGTGTGTGGTCTGTCTGGAGCTCTGTGCGTGCAAACTAGCAGGGGAGGTGGTGCTGCTGGTTGGGTGACTGCTCCCAAGCAGCATTTGTAACAGCTGAGCCTGCTCTTCTGTCAGGAGGCTAGTCCAGACCTTTCTCATAAATCCGACTGATTTTCCTGAAATCTGTGGGAACTTCCTAATCCTTGAAGTTTGTAGCCCTCTAGCAGATCTGGTTGAAGCTGGACAACAGATTTAGAAGATATTGGCAGGGTTATGTAGACAGCAGGAAGGCATCAGCTCTAGTTCAAAATGGAGTGAGGTGATAACAAACTAGAAGTGGCATGAATGGTTTCCTGTCCTTTCATTGAAAACACCAGAGAATTTAGTAGGAATCAATCTATTTCATACAGATGATCATTCAAAACTTTGATAAAATAAGGTGGCCATTCTAAACAAGTTACTTAAGGAGAAAGAATAATGTGTCATAGAAACCTCGTAGATGTATTATTAAAGGTATAAAAAACAATCAGTTTCCTCTGCTCTGCAACGGGCAGCAAACAAAAACTTGCTTGAATTCACTTTGTTTTAATGAAATCTATAGTACCTATTTGGAATTCATGTGGAAGTCCAGAACATTTCATCAGAATTGAGAACAAAATAGCTGAAGTCAGTTGATTTGTACCTGGTGACGTCATTTGTGTTTGTGGTTCTCTGTCTTTCAGGGATAGATGAAGTGATAGTTAGGGTCTGAACCTTGGAAGAGATCCAAGAATTCATCAGACTTACCAAATGTATAAAAGAACATGTCTGCAGCTACTTAGCACATCCTCCTGCCAGAGATGGATGGGTCTGTGTCTCCATTTCTCACCTGTCCTGCTTTGTGTGAAGTGATAGGTGAAAGTGTTTCTTCCCAAAGCTGATAGAAGTTGTTTTGGGAATGATTTGCATAAAAAAGTCAGTCAATCTAAGTTGAAATTTAAAGTGAGAAAAAAGCTGTGAGATCTAGGGCTGGAATTAAACCAGGATTTATGTTGAATAGATAGTTTTGACATGATCAAAATAAATGAAACAGTTTGCATATCGAGTCTTATACTCAGTAAGTTTGAAATAGGCAGATTCAGTCTGATTATATAGTAATTGTAAAGATTTCTATTTCAGGACAACAGATTTCCTCCCCATCCGCCTCCAGCTATTGGCTCATCAGATATTTCTAGCCAGTTGGGGACACAACTTTGCCTTGAGGCTGTCTGTCCTCCCCTCCTTTGGTCTTTTACCTGTGAGTCCTTTCTATTCCAGGAACATATTTTATAGCAAAGGCATGACATTTTGTTTTTATACATGGCATGACTGTTGAGGTTAATGTGCCAGTGGTGTAATATCTACTCCTTGACAGTCTGAGAAGGGTGGAAAAGAGGAAGTGAGAGTGTGAGCATCTGAACTCCACACGGAGCTGTCTGTCTGTACGTCAGATAACATTCCTCTGGCTATGGCTGTAGGTAATTCCTAATTTCCTAACTCAAAACCAGTTATTTCAAGTAATCCTTTTTTTTACTTGCCTGCATCTTAGGCAGTCTGCAAGGACCAAGGTGTTTGGATCTTAGTTTTTCTGATAGAAAAAACAAGAGTAGTTTTGTTTTGAAGAGACAGGATTTACATCCCTGCAATTTTTGTCTCTGTGCATTTTTTGTTTTCTGTATTTCTGCCCTATATCAGATGCAAGTTACAGAGAGTGTAATGTATTTGTCCTACTTGGCTACTTATATGCAGCTATGAATATTTTCAATTATGACACCAAGTTCTATCCAGCAATATCCTATTGTGGCTGAAAATTTCCTGTGTGGAAAAATTTGACTACAATCCTAAACATACTGGGCTATGTTCTGATCTTAGCTTACAGAGTTAAATTTGAAGTAAGACTGGATAATTTAGTGTAGATTTATATCCAAACAACAGATATAAGAGTCTCCCTTATTTTCAATATTGGCCTAAACTCTATCGTCTCACACCAGTTATTGTCTTGACACAGAAGCATTTTTCTCTATTATTCTGCCATCTGAAACAGTTTTCATGTCTCTGTCTGTGTCCTTCATGTCCTTTCCCAATAGAAATGTCAGCTGAAAACATAGTTTCTTCTTTCAACATGGCTCTTGATGCAATTACCCTGCTGCTCTCATCTATTCCCCAGTTTTAGCTGTAGTATTTTTGGTAGAATTACAAAATTAACATATGGGATATTCTAAAATAGATCCAAGTCCCTTTTCCAAATCAAAACACACTTTGATCCTGAGAACACTTGTACCCATCTATGCAGTACAGGTTGAATTTAGCTGAATAAGGATAATGAGGAAGCCTGATGGCTAAATCTAGGGAAGAGTGACCTACTACCATTCTCCAAAGTAAGTAGTTGCTTACTTTGGAGAATGGTAGTAGGTCACTCTTAACTTGTCCCTCTAAAAAGGGCTTTGAGAGTCTGGATAAAGAAATTAACAGTCTAGAACAACATGATAACCTTCAACGACAGCACAGTACAGGGGTACATCTGGGAGGAAAAAGAAAAATATTGTGTGAAACATTTTGGTGTTGAGCAATGAAATAGTTTTCAGAACAGTGTTAAAACTAAGGGCGTTACTGCTGCCCTTCAAATTGCTTTCTCCAGCTGATAGGTATTCCATTGAATTTGTTTTATTCCCAAGCTTAGAGGATTCTGCAATGCCACTTCCCGTGTACCACATGCCAAAGGCAGATCCATCCTCATGTTCTTCTCTATTAACTACACGGTATTGAAAAAATATAGGCATGTCAGGTTGATTTTTTCCCAAGCATTTTCTTTAGAATAATGAGTTTCTTCTGCATTTGCATACCACTATGTCTCTGTTTACATAGGATTTCTAAACGTAAAACTTTAAAGTTTTTGGTTTTTTGTTGTTGGTTTTTTTTTCCTTACAAATCAATGATATTTATGCTTTCTCTTTTCATTGTTTTCCTCTCCTATTTTAGAAAGGTGTCAGCTGGCAAGAAAAAGACCTTGTGCACTGCAGCATGTTTCTCTCTCCATGTCCTAGTATGTTTGTCATTATTCCATAGTAAAATATTCATACTCACTGGCTTCATCTCTATTTATTTATTAGTAGTACTTCCTATCAGCTAATTAATTCCATGTTTAGAAAAACAATGTTTAGTGCTGATAAGCAAATAATTAGAGAAGGTATTTATATTTTTACTGAATTGTTGAAGAGGCATTTCTCTGTTAGAAAAGGGAAACTAATATCTTTTTGCACCCTTACTCTCCTAATTCTGTTTTCAGAATTTCCAGAATTATTTATTGAGAGGAACTTATGGGGCCTGAACAGGGAAGAAGTTGAGACCCTGTCTCTGAACCAAGCTGTTTGCAGTTCCTCCATCATTGGATAGTTTGTTTATTTTTTGCTAAGTTAGGGCTGGTTTCCAACATTTTATCCCTAATTTAGCACCAAAAGTGCACAGTGGAGTTGGCTTACCCCAGGCTTTTGTGTGTGTTTTTGCAATGTTGGCATTGGTTTCCGCCCTTGTCTGATAGAGCACTCAAGAAACAAATGCAGCTTGTCCAAAATACACGGATGATAACTACCCCGAACATACACATTTTGCTTTTATTCCCACATATGTTTTGGCAGGGTCGAGGGCTCATTTGGCCTCCTATATATCTGGGCAAGGAGGGGAACTCTGTCGTTTCTCCCTTCAATTCTGTGTTTTTATTTATTCGTCATATTGTTCTTTCAACCCACACAAAGAAACCCTAAGCTCTATCACAACTGGCAAAGATTACAATCAGTGACTAATAACCTTGCCTCAATAAACTTTATCAACCCCTAGCACGAGACATAAATAATATAAAAGGCCCTCTCATATTTTGAGGGACTGATATGAAAATTATAATAATTGTTCCACAGTGAATGGTACAAGAACTCAGTAACACTTAAGGACCTCCATACTAGATTTGATTCACAGCCAGCTGGAGCCTTTCCATTAAATCAATGTGGTTTAGACTATGCCTCAAAAATAGGTAGGTAAAATTTTCATATTCAGTTTGGACTTTTCCTCCCTTTTGAACTCAGCAGCTGAGCGAGAAACACTTGAAGGGGTAAATAACCACTTGAGTGGTTATGAGATGACATGGTTGCATTAACTCTGTGTTTAGAAAATCTGTCTGTGTGCAGGTCTGTGCCTGGAGCCCTGGGCACAATGCTCTGATCTTATTGGTGAGAATGAGCCAGCCTCTCACCATCAGCCAAATAATCTAATAATTGCAGTTCTCTGAACACTGAAGCAGACCTAAAGCCTCAAAATAACCAAAAGGAGGTGCTAGGGGGGCAGGTGAAAATCGCCATTTATTTTTTCTCAGGACTGCAACTAGTTGAAAGGACATTTTCTCCTACATAGAATGTGTAAATGAATGATACAAAGCAACTGATTAAACTTGGATCAAAGCACTCGTTTCAGATTGGTTTGTAATCCAGTAGGAAATCTGATTTAGACAATAAGAAAGTTAATGAACTTCATATAATCCAGTCAGGTGACTTTAGCTGCTTATTTTGTTTGTTTATGTCTGTTTTTTTAATACTAAGTTTTCTCTACAACAGTAAAATTCAGGAAAAATGGTTCAAACTCTTAAATAGAAGTGTCACAACAGTCAGGTTTGTTGACTGTCTCCACCAGGTGTGAGGTTGGGTGCATGTTGCTGTTGGTGTTCAATTCAGCAGAGAATACAAATAAAGGATGAGGTTCTTCAAAGACTTTTTATTAGCAGTAGAGCTGATAGTTACACTCGAATAAAAATTAAGGCTCGAGCTGGCACAATTTGGAGCTGACGCCAGCAAGATTTAACAAATGGCCATGTTCCCAGGCTGCTCGGGGCATGATGTCTAGTGGCATATGTAGATGAAGGACTGGAAACATTAAAATAGACGACCCAAACCCATCGGGCAGTGAGAACATGGTGTGTGATCCTTATACCCTGGAGGGACTGTGGGTTCACTCTTCCCTTTAAAAAGCTGGAGAGGAGCTGTCTCAAGGACAGGAGATTAACTTCAGATGAGGCTTCTTAAGGTTGTTTTTTTTTCTTTTTTTTTTTTTTTTTCTGTTCTTACAGTAAAGACTCATAATCTTGGTTCAGAGAAAGGTACCTTTTAACCCTACGACTTAAAGAAAGATCTTGTTGAACAGAAAGTGGACATACAGAGTCAAGATTATATATAATTGGTACCTGTTATAAATACAGAGATTCAGGTAGCTTTGCGTTAATTTCAATAATTCTATTTTCTGCTACTGATGTCAAAATTAGAGGGGAGGTTCTATCCAATTTCTCTGTTCGTGTGAAGTCTGGAAAAGAGTGGCAGTTGGTAAAGTCTTGCCACTATTAAATTAAGGGTAAAACTCACTGACTTCAGGGAGTTGATATTTCCGCCTGAGAAGCAATGTTTTGGTTAAAAAAATTGTAGTAATTAAAATAACTTTGGAAGCTTTGTCTGTGAAAAAGGGGAAAATCAGGAGGTTAGAAATGTGTCAGAGCAGGAGGTGACCTTTCTCTTATTTATTCAGATAAAATAATCTCATGACTAATCTGAAATAAAAAATATGAACCACCCATCTTCTGAAATTAGGCACAATATCTTGTGATATTTTCACACTATAAAGGAAGGCAGAGCACCCATAAAGATAACAACTATGAAGGATATCAATGCACTTTCCTCTTCAGATTCCACACATGAAATCTTTGTACTGCTTAAGAAAGAGTTAACTTGTTCTTTGCTTTAAACTTCATTTTGTTTGTCTTATAACTGCAAGGATCTCCTTAAAGCTTTGAAAGGTCTGTTATCTGTCTCTTGCTTCAGAGGAAAATTTTTACTAGGGAAAGAATTTTTAGGCTGAGAGTGTGTTTTACACAAAAAAGTACTTCAGTACTTTTTTCAGTTCCAGAAATTGGCTTATTTGTGTAGTTTATAGGTAAAATTCCAAATAGCCATGACTTTCGAGACAGGCCCTAGAAATCATGCTACTAGTGAGCTTCAGAAGAGGAGGGATTGTTTCAGTTCTTGTTGTACATGCTACCTTTAAATCTTATTTTCCTAATTTTTCCTCATGACCATTTGAGCTAAAAACTGGCCTGCAGATTAAATAATAACTGCTGGTAATCTCATAATCTGTATGAATCCAGGATCTTGTGCCTTAAAAAAGATAGCAGCTCTCTTGAGACCTCAAACAAACAAACCCCCTTTGAAAATCCTCCTGCAGAACTGCTGATTAAAGGAATATTCGCTTTCAAGTTCATCACACGTGTAGCCTGTGTGAGAATAAGGCCTAGGCTGGAATTTTAACATTCAGTAACAAATTGTTATTTGAGAAAAGAGTCACTTGACAAAACTATTTCATATTCATCATTAGGAATTAGATTCCCTGAACAAAGCACATTTGTTTCACGGTGTGATAAATACCTACTGCAAAATATGGGGATTTAACTTAATGGGAACTGCACACTTAAAATTGTCTTCAAGTCCTGGGCATGGACATGCACTCAGAGTCTTCAAGGACTCCTTTTCTCTCTTCAGTTTGACCTGTTGCAGACTGATATTGGATAGTTTTCACCAATTTTCCCCCCATTATAGAACTCTATATGCTCATATAGAAAACAAACATGACTTGAAAGAGAGTTTTCCCTATCCTGCCCAGCTGAGAGCTCAGAAAGCTTGCATGGAAGTGAGAAACACTTCTCGTGGATATATTAAGTGCTACCATCTGTTTGGATTGTTTTGAAATGCATTTTTGGGCCAAAGCCTGCCCTTATGAGGATCTAGTTTAACATGAAAGTCTCAGCAGTTCCCTAAATGTGAATAAGGCAGCAAAATTGACTCCTTTCATGCCTCCCAATCATGCCCTTTTATTTAGCTACAATAACTTTAACTGAATCAGAATAGCAGCTCCAAAAATTGAGCCCTTGGTTGTCTGGATGACTACTTACTGACAAAAAAGTTTCTCTGATTTCAAGGGCTTTTTTCTCCACTGAGTCTGATATTGCACTGGGCAACAACGAGTCAAACACAGTTTGTGGGGAAACACAAAAACAGTGACTTCTTTTCTTTTAACTTTGTAGTATTGTTTTTACTCCTGAGGCCTGAAATTTAAAAAAAATAAAAAAGAAAAGAAACAGGAAAAATATGGAAGAAAAACTTGTACATAAACTGTTTTTGTTCTTTGGGACCAGTAAAAAAAATTAGAATACTATATAAGGTGATATTACTACTGCCACACTTCAGACTTTCTGTGTGAGATAACAAATACATTTCAAATGAACTTATTTTGTCAAAATTTACAGCACTTGGCTATTATGGTTCCTATATGTTACAAGCCAAACTTTATTTTTAGTCCTGAATATTGTGATAGTTAAGTTATAATTAGGAATAGCAAGTTAATTTTTCTCTTGAAACACCATTTTCTTTTGTATCTCACTTTTTCATAAACTAAATTTTATACTGTAGCTTTTATCTTGATTTACATGTCAGTATTGCCTTTTCCTTTTTTGTCCTCTCTTATTTGAAAATATATGTCAGGGGCAAAAACCCAAACCACGCTAAAAGTTTATGTGTAGCACATCTTTGTCGCTTTTTCCAGATATTGTTATTTAGAAGTGAAGAATGTACTCTAATGTACTCTAATCACCTTCCTGTATACACCAAATGTTACCTTCTTTTGTGACCTACCCTGAATTACTCTATCCGTAACTACTAAACACTTGTTTTTCTTCTATTTGTCTGGATATTTTGCCTAAAAAAAAAAAAGGGAGGAAAAAGTGACTGAAGAGAGGCAATAATTTCTCATTTTTAGTATTTCTGGAACTCCTATTCATTCCTTGCAGGGCTGGTGCACTTGCAGCCACATTAGCAGTGCCAGGGCAGCTGCCTCTGCTCCTACAGCTTTCATTTATTTGTCTTCATAGACTTCCCTTAAAAGGAAGACCTGGGGTCTGCAAATTTGAGTCTCCCGCTTGAGGATGGCACTCTTGCTCCTCAAGCCTTGTCTGACACAATTCCTGGTTCAGCTGCTCTGTGGGTGATGGAAAGGGTGGGATGTGGTAGGGTAACATTTCTGAAAGCCTCCAGTAATTTGGGAATCTACATCTCCACTTCAGAAGTGACAGGCACTTAGGAGTCAAAGTCCTTGAGGAAGTCAGTGTGCCCAGATGTGCAGCTGCTTTGGTAAGGCACCTGTCCTATCTTAACCTGCACTAATTGCTCATTCTGTCCTTGCCTCATTTCCAAGGCAATGCAACCGAGGAGCCCAAACTCCATCACTTGTATGTCACCGGGCAAGTCATATTCCAGGCAATCCAGCAATTCTCTGCTGGATTGCCTGCAGCAGACTTTGGTAGTGAAGCCTCATTTTTCACGAGTGCTTGGAGTAAAACAGCGTTTCATCACAGTTATGTATGTGTGTGAAGGAGCTTGGCTAAGTTTTTAAGCTGCTCTAACAGAACTGTGTCTGAGCCCTCACCATCTGCCTGGTTTGTGCCCTTTCTGAACTGGATGAAACCATTTCATTTTCATGCTTATTACTGAGGGTCTAGTTTAACATATCCAAATATGATAGAGATTAACCAACAGTGCTTAAAGAAAGGAAGGAATGATCCAGGGAGGGGAGTGGGTTCTCGCATTGAATTAATTCTTGACGTTGATTCCATTCTCGGAAATTTTTTAATGAAAAGTAAAAATATAGATCTGCATCTTCTTTTACACTAGAAGTACTGTGTCCTGATTTGCCACTCTGGCAACCTGAGGACCTTTTGAAGTCTGAAATTATGGAAAGTTTGAAACCTAAGATGCAGCAAACTGAACCAGTTAGGCTGAGAGGTGACATGTGCTGGGATAAGTTGGGGAACAGCAAGGCAGGATAACTTCTACACTGAGAGGGTGGAAGGGCAGAGCCAAGGAATAAAGTCAACCAAGAGTTAGCTGGAGTGGAAGAGCAAATTCAAGCAGCTCTTCAGCTTTATACTGAAATGCCGCCCAGAGCCCTCTTCTGTACAGTGAAGTGGAAATGTACAGTGAAGTGGAAATGTTGCATCCATGACAGAAGTTTGTAGGTAGCAATAATGTCTTTATCAGCTTCTCAGCTTTCAGGTGCACAGACTTACCCCTAAGCCACCACCACCCATAGGTGTTTTCTGTAACCTGCAGAGTTGTGTGTGTACCTGACAGGGTACTTGACCAAATTTACTTATTGGTCTACTAAAACAGATTGGTTTTGTCTCAGAACTTTGTTTTTGCAGCTCGCTCTTCTCTGTGTGTCACAACTTTATCAGACAGCATCATGCTGGCCATCTCTGCATATGGCTCTGTGTTTCCTGACGTGGACTGAGGATGCAGGCAGGTATTTTGGGTCGCCTGGAGAAAGCCCACCTCAGGAGGCCTGTGCAGACTGTAGTGCTGAGCTTGTGCCTGTCCTGCATAGTGTTTCCTCCACGGTGCATGTTTCATGGTTACTATTCTCTAGCAAAAAGAGGCAAGAATAGGCTGGGATCACTTAGCAGAGCTCTGGGATAACTAAGGCTTTTGCCCAGGCAAGCCTGAGCAACTTCCTTTATGGGCATCAGACAAACTCCTGGCACCCTGTATGTGCAGTTTCAGGTGAGAGACTGTGTTGTGAATGGGACCACCTCAGCCAGAGGCAGAGAACAGGAAGGCAGTTTTTGCTTGCTTATTTCTGGTCAACCTTCCTTGTCCAGGCAATATAAATATGCATACACTTGATCTTTGCAAAAATAAATAGAGGGTTATGTCTTAAAATCCGCTTTGGAACTGGGTCTGGTCCAGAATGTGGCAGCTTGCTTGTTATTAGACATGGTCTCTTCCTCAAGTGCTCAGAGCCAAAGCTCCTGTGCTGGCTGATCTCTGGCTTCAGGACAGAGTTTATATTTTTTTAATTATTTTTTTTCTCTCTCAGTCGTACTCATAGCCATAAATGGAACAGGATTTGCCTCCTGCCTTGAAAGATGCTGCCTCATTTGTCCTCTGGGACTTTCCAAGGAAGAGTTGCAGCTCCAGCTGCAACTTGCTCCTTGGTCCTGAAATAGTTTGTGGATCTGAGCCATCTTTTTTCAAGGTGATGATAGGGATGGGAGCTAGGACAGAGAAACTTGTGCATGGAAGGGATGGGAATTTGAACCTAGGATGTCTGTTTTAGTTGGCAGATTGTTGTCTTGGACTTGCCTGTTTGTCTGCTCAAGCCAAATTCATTGCTATCCAAACTGCAGCGTGAGATGTGCACATCTTGACCAGCAATGGTGTTGAGCTCCCTGGCTCCCTCACAAAGAGGTGCTCAGCTTTACTCAAAAGTATGAAATCAAACATTTCTCCTGAAATGAAACCTCTTGATGAGGTCATTACGTTGTGTCTTGCTTGAAACAAATTTTTTTAATTTGTGTGTGTTTGTGCTGCAAGGGAATAAGAGGGAAAGTCCCAGAGGGAAGTAAAACTTCAGCAACAGAAATTTTCCTGGGTCTGATCCTTAGGGGTAAATCTGTCACACCCTCAATCTGAAATCAACTGGCTTAGTACAGATCATTGCCTTCTATGTGAAATCAAAATACTGTTGCAGATAGTCCCAGGAAAGATTTCGCCTGTCCCATTTGGCCAAATACAGTATTCTCTAGGGCTTCTCACCCTGGGGAGGTTTGCTAGAGTCTATAAAGGAAGCAGAAGAAAAGACTTACTTTTAAAAATGTGTTGACTTCCTTCAAACTGCCTAGGCTTATGGACCTTCAGAAGGTTGAGAATGTGTTTTATAAAACATGCTTCCCCTCCCGGGTGGGCTTTAATAAGCTCCTTCAGCTTTGGAGACCAGCCCCTCAGCTGAATTTCATTTCAGCTCCAGGTTTCTCTCTGGCTTATGTGCAATATAAGGACCAGCCATGTGCACTGCACCGTCTCCTGGAGGGTGTTGAGCACCTCAGGTTGACTGGCAACCATCCCCAGTCCCTGGCTAATGTCATCCAGCTTGCATGAAAAATACAGCATGTGAGAAAGGCTCTCCATTATGAAAACTGTTATTAGAGAAAACATTACTTATTCTTAAATCTCAACCGGATTATGTAGCGGTTTGAATTTTCAGTAACAATAATTTTCTGGTGTTCCCCATCAGAGCAAGGACTGCTGTCAGCTCCGCTGGCATCAATCCAGCTTTCATCAGAGGAGAGATTCTGGATTGAGAAAGAGAACTGAATTTCTCTCCTAGTGCTTTTGTTCCTCCACGGTTAAAACTAAAAACCAGGACAATTTGGAAGAACTCCAGGGTTTGATTTTGCGTATGAAGTAGAGAAATTATTTTCTTCCAATTCTAATACAGCCTGTGAGTATTAAACATTTTGTTAAAATTATTGGCACTGTGTTTAGTTGTTGAGCTGTCACACACTTTTTTGTGGCTTGAGTTATCTGAACTCCCTAACTTAAAGCAAATCCTTAATTTCATTTTACGGGCATACGGATATTCGAGCAACTAAAGAAGGTGGAATTTTATATCCTTAACTGTGTGGGCATTTCACTAGAAAAAACGGCTTTTGTTAATTACTGGTTGCAGGTAGCAATGAGATTTACTGTTAGGGTTAAACCCTGTTATAAAGCCTGACCTCATTACATAAATTACTAATTCACAACAAACTGGGCACGTTATCTATTTGCTTGGTGGAAGCAGTTTGCTGGAAACCCTCTTTAGTTCCTTTTGGTGAGTGCGTGGAGCAATATTTGACACCTTGGCCTGGTTTGGAGCCCAGATTGCCATGAATCCTTGGTCAGTGCATGCCACCAACAGGAGCTGCATCCGCTTGGACTTGCTGCCAAATCTAGTTCCCACTCAGCTACCAAGGATCACCATGGAGACATTTTGTACTAGAACAGTTCATTTTAAATATTAGATTTCAGCCTCTGAGCACATATTGGGAGTTTACGGTTCCTGTTGCTTTAGAACATCTGCTTTTTCATAGGAGGGTTGAAAAACGCTTCAGGAAAGTTAAGAAGCCTAAATGATAGATTTGGCATTGCCTGTTTGCTACAGTAGTAACCAGTTACGTAGCATAGAAGGGTCCATCTATAAATACTTTAATATTATTTAATAAATTATGGTGGGTTTTATAACATACCTAATAATAACATTAAATATTTCTGCATTTAACAGGCACACACATTGCTTTAACAATATCTCCAAGTTATGTGCTTTGCAACAGCTTGTTATGGCTTCATCTGTTAGGCATTTACTATGCATTCACTTTATTTATTTCTTCAGGAATAAAGGAATGCTTTCTAATAAGATGCAAAGGAATGTAGCCGCATCTAATGACCAGTTAGCAAATATGACCAAGCATTTGTGAAAGAAGTCAAAATTTAAAGCTGTATTGACATACAGGCATAGCTCATGAGGAGCAGGGCTTTTCTTTTGCCATCTACCTTCAAGCTGTCCTAAAAATGTGACGTTGGATAAGGTGGTTGAACTTCTTCAGTCATCACCTGCTGTATGAGTGTGAGTGCAGTGCTGTTGGCTGGGCTGGGTTCCTGTTGTGATTGGGGTGATAGAGCATCAGGCAACTAGAGAGAGGACAAGAGAACACAGCCTCAGGCTGTGACAGGAAAGGTTCAGGCTGAACATCAGGAAGAATTTCTTCACTGACAGGGTTGTCAAGCATTGAAATGGGCTGCCTAGAGAGGTGGCGGAGTCACCGTCCCTGGAAGTGTTCAAGAAAAGACTGGACGTGGCTCTTAGTGCTACAGACTAGTTGACAAGGTGATCAAAGGTGGGACTCGGTGATCTTGGTGGTCTTTTCCAATCTTAATGATTCTGTGATCCTTGAAAAGATGAAAGTTCATTCTGAATATTTAGGATAGAAGTTTAATTGCAGATTATTTTTAGGGAAATCTTTCATTTGGGAACCTAAACCTACAAGACGTTATGTTCTGATGATTTAATAGGAGAGACCAGCCAGTGGTTCCCAGCTCTTG
This sequence comes from Neopelma chrysocephalum, assembly GCF_003984885.1. Lineage (NCBI taxonomy): Eukaryota > Metazoa > Chordata > Aves > Passeriformes > Pipridae > Neopelma > Neopelma chrysocephalum. The sequence goes on from NW_020897762.1 coordinate 1,704,485, forward strand.
AACAGACAGCAATTTCTCTTGCTTAAAATTCCACTGTGATTTGTGGGATGCTGGCAGTGTGAGACACTTTTCCACCTGTGTGGAGCTATTGCTACCTGAGTATTGCAACACCTGAAATACCTGTATCCTCCTCCAGCAATCACTGGCTATGCCATGAAGGTGAGAATATGCATTGGAGAACTCGTAACCCAGCTATGTGTTGCACGCTGGCAGGTTTCTGCCCCACCAGAGGTGCTAAATAGGGAATTGGCTGCTTCCGTTGCCAAGTGTTAAAAGTGGCAGGGGAAACCTGTGCCCAGTAGGAAGAAGTAGAAAATACCATTGAGGTTTTATCCAATTTTTTTCCACCCCAAGTATTTCCACGGGTTGAACGCTATTAACTAGAATTTGGTGACTTGAAGACACCAAGACACCAAACAGTTAAGGCAGAGATTTTTGAAGCAATGGGTAACTGATACTGGCCTTGCAAGGCTGTTGGATACAAGGGTCCGTGTTTAAGTGCCTGAATATGGATGTTGGTGCCTTGCTTCAGGCAGTTGGGTTTGCAAATGCTGGTGTTGGGTATTTGCCAGGAAAAGAATTGGAATCTCTTGAGTTTGTGGTTTAACTCCTAGGCAGCATTTCTTCTTCTCAGTGCACTGTATCTCGTGCTTATTCATATGGAGAACAAACATGATGCTTCCAGAGGGAAAAATGATTTTAGTGATGAATTAGAATATGTGGAATTTGGGTTTCTTGCACTGGGGTGGGTTTTTTGGATGGCTGTTGAAGGAGGAGTGTTTTATCTTCTCAGTTCATCCCTTTCTTGGTTAACGCCCTTTGGAAAAGAACTCCCTTAGCGTGACTCCTTTCACTGAGTTAATGGATGACATTGAGGTTTCTGAACTGGAGAGTGTAACTGCCCAGCCTGGGTTAGGACCTCCTCGTGCAGAAGAACAGAGGAGTTTTTGCCCTCCATGGGAAGTTTAGCATCTTGCCACCCTAAAACAGAACATGCATATTAGTGGGTCTTCTCTCTCTCTGAAGTGGCAAGGAACAGATGGGAAGAACTGGGTGGAAGAAAAGGGAAGGACTCCTCACGTCTTTGCCTCTCTTCTGATCTCCTTGGTTTTAGCACAATTTGGGGAGATGAAGAAAGGAAATAAACTGGATTTCTGGAAAATGATTCTTGTGCCTGGGATGGGGAGATGCCTGTCAGGGATGCTCCTGAGAAGTTACCTGCCTGTGATAGCTTTGTGAATTTGGAGCATTTTCAGAGCAAACTTATCTTGAGAGAACTTAGCTGGAATTAGTGCCCAGAAAACATGCCTGAGGTGAGGGTCCTCTACAGATTTAGAAGTTTGTCAAAAGGAGAAACTGGCCAAAAGGGTGGGGTGGGAGAGCAACAGGCTTGATACAGGCAATCCTTCCCCAATGCTCTAAGTTCCTGCTCCAGTGTATGTGGTTGTGAGAACCTCTGCATTAAATGGTTATTGCTTTTTTTTTTCCTTTGCAGACAAATTGTTTTTTCCCCTTCACTTCATTCTGGGAGACAGCTGAACTGTTTTAACTGAAACTTTCCCAAATAATTCAGCCCAAGTCAGACAGACATTGGCTAGGAAAATATAATACCAAGCACAGAGAGTTTGGCAATATCCTTAGTAAATGAAAGCCGAATTTCTTAATGGAAAGTGTCAGGCATCCTTAACCATAAGTAATATTAAAGCACAGCTTATAATTATGCAAATGAAGAGGGGGCATCTTTGCCAACTGGCCTTGTTTCCCAAACATTGCATTCACTTTTAAGAATCTGGAGTAGTTGCATGATATTTAACAAGGTGGTCATAAAATTGGATTTTAAATGTGCCATGAGCTGCCGCTTGCAATGGTGAATAAAGTCTCTGTTGAGAAATGGTAGGTCAAATGCAGCCCCAGTGAATCCTGGAGAGCTGGGACTGTGAGGGGGTTTAGATGGGTTGAGAAGGATTTTTCTACTGATGGTAGAAACTGCTGATCTTCTGATCTTCTGACTGTCATATATTTTTTGTAAGCAAGGTAGGAGTTACAACTGACAGGTTGTGAAAGGCAATTTTGATGAATGGAGATTAAAAGGGGTAATCACTGCTGCTGGGGTTGGGATTAATCACTGCTGCTGGGGTTGGGATTTTGCACTGTGTGCAATGAACTGACTAGGAAATGCTTTCTTTTGTCTCTCCTATAATTATAATTTGACCTCTGGGGGGGATTTCTTCTCCTCTAAAGGAGCAGAAATTTGCCAAAGGTGGAAACAAGTAGTTCTAATGCAGACACTGAGCTGAGAATGGTGGTTGAGATGTCTGATTTATGAGCTCAAAATTAAGGCGTTAAGAAAAGCGGCAACTGTGTTCTTATGCTCTCTGTATCCTCTTGTGCTGTGGAGTGGGGACTGCCAAAGTCCATCTAGATGTTTTCCCTTAGCTTGCTGATTCCCTTGTTCTTTTTTTGCTTTCTTCCTTTGGCACACTTGGGTGCATTAGATGTGGAAAAAACTAATGCTATTTAGTTTGTTCTGTGCTCTTAGGATCGTCTTGGTTTGGGTTTACAGAGTTGCTCAGAATAGATTCTCTGTAAACCCTCTGGGCCCTGTGTCACATGGCAGTCGGCCATACACCGTGACACAGATGGTTCCTGCCAGTCTTTTTTCTGCAGAAGAAAGATGCCAGCATTAACTAATCCATAAAGCTCCCTCATGCTGGGCATCCACCCAGTTAGAGTGGTTTAAACCTCCATGGTGTCTTAAATGCTGCTGTTGATGTTGTTGCCTTGGTGCTCCATTTCCTCCCGGTGCTAACTCCAAGCCTTTATTGGAGAATGGGTAGATGGTGATCAGTGTAGCAGAGATTGCAGTGGCAGTTTTAGGTTGGAAATGCAGTTTTTGCTGTGGGAAACATCCCGTTGCGCTGGAAGGGCTTCTCTCAGATCTGCCGTTCTGGCTGTTTTTTTAGAACGTAATCATTGCTAGAGAAATGAAGAATATCTTTTTTAGATGGTTTAGTCTGGGATGTTTCCAGGCTATGTATTGTTTTTTGAGCATAAGTAAGAGTAGGATATGTCTTACTTACGCCTTTTGGTGTCTATGCGGAAGAAAAATCAGCCAAAATCCTTTGGGAATAAGCGAGTATCCCTGGCCCGGAGGCATTAGTACTCCGAGCTTGCTGAGGGTGGGGAACAGCCAGAGCACTAAGCAAGTCAATCACTTGGATTTCTAGAGGGGCAAGATAGAAATTGCTAAGCAATTATAAGAGGTGGCAGATGACAAATAGAAATGCCTTTCTCTTAATTTTTCAGCAGATGATCTCATTTTACACCAGATCCTCAGCTGCTGTAGATCAGACTACTCCCTTGAAGCCTGTGCTGATTTGCACCTGCTACGGAGCTGGCAGTGGCATGCTTGATTTAAAAAAGAAAATAATTGTGGTTGTAGTGTAAAATCAGCTTAGTTTTGGATTAGAGAAGCTTTCAGCATTTCAGTCACTCTAGAGGTTGCATGCACCACATGTTTGTGCAGTTGCAGGCTGGCACACACTAACTTCTTTCCCATCTTTCAGGTGAATTTGTATGATCATCTGTTTCAGAGGCTGTTTTGGAATATTCTCAGAGTTCTCCCTAAGCGTTTTTCTGCAGTATTTATTTTGAAAGCAGGGGTTTTAAAAAGAATTCTTGCGAGATCCATTTGGTCCCATACCCTGTCCTTGAGTTTAACTCATTCAATCCCATCCTGTGATATCAAGCAGGAATATGAATATTGTGAGACCTTGGATGCTGATGCTGATTAAGGTGTAGTTTAAATTCTGCCAAAAGACAATATTTCTTGCCCAGATCAGCTCCCCAAAAATTGGTTTATTGTCTGGTACTGGGAATGTAATGTGAGCTCCTGTATTCTGTGATCTTAAAGTAATATTTTGTCTTCTCTCTGCTCTCTCTTTGCCTCTCATACCCCCTTTTTTTTTCCTACATTCAGCTATGAAGTCAGAGATGCTGCTGTTAAGACCACAGCAAGTCTTCCTGGGGTGCAGGCATATCTACAGACAGAATCTAGTCAGCACATCATGCTGAGGGTTACTTACAACATCCCTGTAATGCAGCTGATTTACATTGGCCCAGGGGAGGGGGTGAACTGGAATCATGAGGAGGCTCTTAAACTTAACCACGTCTCCTTCAAGGCAGAGCAAAATATCCATACCATCTGATAGGAGAGTGGTGGTTCAACTCCTCCAGCTTTTTTAAGAAGGCAAAAACAATACACTGCATATTTACATAGAATCCCCTTAAGGACATCTGTCATGCTGGAGATTAAACTGAATGTCTCTCCCCAGTTTAATGTTATGCCTTCAGGCAGTCTAAGCCCAATAGATTTAGTTACTCTGCTCCAGATCCCAGATTACTAACACAGGCAGTTTTTATTCTTGCCCTTATTTTCCAGAAGCACAGAACCTTTGCTTGTAAATTACTGGCTTTGTGTGGGTTTTCTAGGCCACTTCCACTTATGTTTTGGAGCCTGGCCCTGTGCTGGATTTGTGGTTAGTGTTTTATACATTAACTTCTTGCAGCCGCGCTTTCCTCGCTTCTATCTCCATATGGTGCATTAGGCAAGTTATTGGACTAATTTCCTTCCCTTCATTGTGACACACATCACAGGAGCTACGTTTCCATGCATCACCTTTTGTCCAGAAGTTTGCATGGCCTTCAGGACTTGAACTTCCAACTACCACTAAAAAAAACCCAAACCAAACCTTGCCAAAGAGCAGAGAGGAAAACAATTATTTGAATGTTATTATGTTGACTTCAAAAACCAAGTTTACTTTCCTCACTCGGGGAATTACTCACTTTTGCTGTCCTGCTACCACTGTGTCTACATGTGTGCTGTGTGCAGCAGGGAATTATTTTGCTCGTTTGCTTGCTTGCCTGTTTGCTCACTGTGTGGCTTGAGTCACAGCTTGGGAAGCTTGGCCACAGCAGCATTTGAAAATACTTGTTAATTTGGGGAAGAAGAGAGGATTCCTTTGAAGGAGGAAGCTGCAGAGGTTTCCCCACTGGAGGCATCACTTGGCTGGTTGACTTTACAGCCAGAGATGTGTCTCCATTAATGCAATTGAAGAAAAACAAACAACAGACATTTTGGACACCTTCTCCAAGTTGATGTTTCTGATTCTCAGTTTTCACCAGTTGGTTACAAAAAAAGTCAGAATTGAACAGAAAGTCTGTCACCACTGTCAAAATTCCCCCTGGCTTGAATGAGAGGGTTTTTATCAGGAGCCTGTTGGCAGGTGTTTCACAAAGGGAGCAAAGGATTATCTCCTTCAAGTGACCATTTATCAAGCCAGCTTTACTCATTAGATGTAAAGTTCAGTATTCTGCCAGCAACTTTCATATTTGTGAGCTGAATGTCCCATCTTGTGGCAACTCCTGCATTCTACAGTGTTCAGTTTGCCCATGTATCCTTAAGGCAATCCCAATAAGTGAGGCAGGCAGGAACTCCCCTTTCTCTCACTGTTTGTTCTTGATGGTTTTAAGGCACTGTATAGTTGCAAATCCAATGTATTATTTTGCAGTTTCTGTGCACATTGTCAAGTCCATAAGCCTTAGATCAGGCACTACAAGCCTCAGATCAGGCTCACCCAGTTAATTCTTTGACTTTGGTAATTAATAATGACAGATGAACATGCCTCATAACCTATCTTCCAAGATGCCTCCAAATGAGCAGCCCATAGTCAGTGTACAGCTCTGCCACATATACTGTCATCCTTTCCCCTTGCTGTCTGGTTAAACCATGAAACTTGAACCTCATCAGGCAAGCACAGAATTTGCTAGGGGACTTAAAACACCTCGTTAGCTATATAAGGGCTTTCAAGGCTCTTAACAGATTTCTCCATTAAACTCATAAATTTCTCCATAAATTCCATTTTATATTTGAATCCTAGTCAGTACCACCAACTGTGGCATCATCAAGGAATAAATTAAGGCTGTTAGGAGGCTCTCCTTGCCAGTCCTTCCTATTAAAGCTCAAATGAACTGGCTTGCAGTAGGGTAGGTGCCTGTATGCACGTCTCCATGCAGCACCTCCAGAGTTGCTTTTTTGCATTCTGACCACATTTCAAGGAGGGCTGTTGCATCCTGTCAATCCAGCTTTCCCCACACATCCAAAGGGCCCTCTCCTCCCATCACTTTCCTGTGCAGTGCTACCGTGTGGCTGATTATACTGCAATCCAAAGCACATATACATTAGCCTAAAAGTGGTTAAGCTGTATTGGATTTGAGTTAAAATTAAAAAAGCAGCAACGAAGCTGTGCATGATGACTTTTTGTGGATGAGCAACGTTGTGGCCCCCAGTAGCCACCTAAAACTAGAACATAAGAGTGGCCAGTGGGAATCTGTCCAGTGCAGAGACCAGGGTAAAGGTTGCAGCAATGAAAATGCTGTCCATGTGGTTTGTGCCAGAGTTTCCTGGGATATTGCCTCTGTGAAGGTTGTAATCATAGAACTGTGTGGGGAAGAGTACACATAATCCTGCATAAGGGATGAATGGAGCAGAATTGCCCTGTGGCTGAGGGACATTAACCTGGATGGTGGGTCCTTCTCTGTATCAACTGTGTGTTGGATACAAGGCCAAACAAACCACCTGCCTTTCACCTGTCAATTGCTCATAAGTTGCACAGAAACAAAGTTTATAATGTGAAGGAAGAAAGAAATAGAAATATAAGGGTAAGGAGAGTGTTGTCCCCCTTCCAGGTATCAGCCCACAGAGCTTGTGGGCTGCTAAGGGAAGAATGGAGTATCTTTTGAATTATGTATCAGAACAGATTCACTCAGGCACCTCATCCTTTCCAGTCTGTGTTTTTGGTTCCACACTAACTTTTTTAACATTGAAATCATCTTCTGGCAAGATGTTCCACAGTCCAACTAAGCCCCATCACAGTGCTGCAGCTCCCAGATGCACCTGACAGATCTGAAGGATCTCTGGGGTTCTGGGGGGACTGTGACTCCATGGCACCAAAATTGTCCAGGTGCGACCAAGGGACATAGTCCAACTCATAAAGATCTAGCTTTGAGAACAAAGTTAAGCTCTTTAAGTTGTAACTGGAAATGCTGAAGATGTTCAGTGAAGGGTTTCAAAACTAAAAAGCTTAACAAGAAGTCTTGGTGATCAAAAAGGGATAATTCAGGGGGCCTGAATTAAGACTAATGGAAACCTGGTGCCACATCAGAGCTGAGCTGTGTAAATACCTTGTGGAGATGGGGGTGACCCTCACTGAATCCACTTCTATGAACCATAGAATGTATTCTGTGTGACATGAAAAGACACGGGCAGTATTTCAAGCTAGGAAAGAAAAAAACTTCAAGGGTTGGATGCCGCATCTAAACTCAGCCTGCAGGAACAGTTTATGTAACCAAAGCTATGACTGTGCTGTTAAGGTGGCCCTTCATGAGTTCATCCAGTTCAAATCATAAAGCTACATTATTACACTCTGTAGAAATATCCTATACAGAATATGAACCCAAGAGCAGTCCTCGAGGTTGCAAGCTTCGCAGTTAGGTATTTCCTTGCTCCGGAGTTCTTTAGAGAATGAATCAGATAAACAGAAAGGACCTGGCTCTGAATTACACTCTGTAGCTCTCAAAGTCTTTACGGTGCTTTCATTGCTCTGTTCCTTTCCAGTTATTCTAAGGCTTTTTTTTTTCTTTGAGAAAGATTTAAATATACCAAAGAAGCATAATTTTCAAATTCCAATAGATGATTTTAAAACCTCATTAACAACAGCCGAGGTGTGGAGAGCACATGCTTCATGCAAGGGGCCCAGATCACTGCTCAGTGCAAATCTGCAGAGCTTCTGTGGGTTTGGGAGCACTGCAGATTTGCACCAGCTGGGTGTGCAGACTTGCCTTTCCACAAGCACATATGCTAACCCTGGCAGAGAATTGGAGCCCAGATTGTGAACTGCTTCCTCTCAAGGATGAACAGCTACTTGTAAGCAGTTAAATTGACTTCACTGGGCCTCTTAGGTGAAGAGCTCCTTACTGGGGAGGGTACAGGGTTCGCAATGCAGCCCTTAATTTTTATCCTGTAAATAGCTGCTGGGTTTGCTCAGTGCTGTGAATGATCATCATTTTGCAATGGATGACCAGAGTGGATGATGAGATCTGAGACTAAAGGAATCAATACCTGCCAACACAAAAAGCAGAAAGAAAAATTCCTTTTACCTCAATTCCATTATCTCCCTCTAAAGAGATGTTCCTTCAGCTACACAGCAGCAAAAGCAGATACGTGGTTCTGTTTCACCAAGCCATCAAACACTATAAAAGTCAGTTATATAAACATTTGAAGCTGGTGACATTTGATTCCAGGGCTGTGTGGGCAGCCTCATTTACAGCAGAGTTTTCTAAACAGGCAATCCAGTTTTCCAGGTAATTAAAAATGTTTGCACAGGCTAGTAGATTTATCTTTTGAAACCATTTTAGCACTAGTGCTCTCTAGAGTGGTATCAGTTGACACAGTGCATAATCTAGAAGAGACTAATTGCTGCATGATTTCTAATTTTTCTGCAGTCATGTAAATGAGCTGGAGCCTGCACAGGTGGAGCCTATTAGAGTGAATGATTTTGCTCTCATGTTGTTATCTTCATTTGCTGTTGTCTTATCAACTCAGAGTAGGGAATCTGCTGTCATGAAAAGCAGGTGAGGGAACAATGTCTGACTGAAAAGTCTTGTTTCATTATTTTTTAATTCATACAGTACTACCTGCCTAATGCAGTTTTCTGATTACCATGAGAGGCAGCCAGTAATGCAGTTTTATTCAAATAAGGGAAGCAGTGCTTTAATTTAAGCTAAGAAATCATCCACATTTCTTACCAGGCAACAAGGATTGTGATTCAATAATACATGAATTTAATAATGCATAATGGTAGACTTTGCAGGTACTAAATAGCAAGATCAGAATGAATTAGTATGCTATGTTGTTCTATGAGAGTCCATCTCCTTTGCTCATGGGCTCTTTCTCTGTCCCTGTTTTGCTTTTCCTTGAGCTATTTCACTCTCTAAGAGGTAGGATAAACAAATCAAGGTTTAGTTCCTGAAACACTTGTTACAGATCTCTTTAAACCCTTTTTGTCTGCATAGGAAGGCCTTATAAGATACCATGTGCAGCTGTTCCATGGTATGTAGAAATCCAGGTCTGCAGCAAGAGAGTCAAGTAATGCTGTTTTCCATCAAGGAAGTCCTCAGGAGACCCGGGCAGTAAGGCACTTCTGTGGCTCCTCTTAGAGGATCATCCCAAGATATAAGTGCTCTGCCAATTACGAGTTTGGTGCTTGTTCCAAGCCTGAATAAAATCATAGCTTTGTTACCATTGTTATCCATTAACATAAGAAGATGTTCTCTTTCCTTGGGCTTGTACCCCAGCGTGTTTCAGATAGCAACCACGTTTTTGTTGTGTGATGTTATGTAGCTCTACTCAACTTAAATTGGTCTGCTTTGGGTACTCATAACACTACATGCAAGTTGCATGGACCCTTTTAAATCTCTAGATAAAGGGGAGATGCAAGACGAGAGGAGAATGTGTATTTACATCTTATAACTAGTGTGGCTGAGTTAGGACCTACTCCCCAGAGGCTTCCTCCTGTGTTCTTTAGCATCTGAAGCTGACAGGACTTTCTCCTTCTCATGGTTAGTGTGGACTGCTGAGGAAAATTGTGAGTTCTTGGCCTTCAACTCCATTCATCAGGTATGATCTCCAACATGATGGCCATTCAAACAAAAATACTGAGCATCTGTTCTTTTCTGCCACTTGAAAAAGGAGACACAAGATCCTGATCAAAATACAAAATGAGGGTATATCTTGTCACTCTGATTCTTCTATTTTGTGATCCTTGACTTCACGTGGCTTCCTCTTGAAGACAACATTGCCCTCAGTTCCTCACCATCTCATAATGCCTCTGTTTTGCCCAGGTCACGTCTTCGAAAAATTTGGGATTGCATTCTTTTGCATTTCTTTGACATCCTTCAGTTCAGCAGGTCCTGCTTTCCAGCTGGCTGGCTTCCCTAGGAGCTGCCTGTGTTTCAGTTGGAAGGGATGTTTTCACCACAGTTGGACATGAGCATCCAGGGGAGGTGCTCACCTAGAGGACCCGCTGCTCTGCTTGAGGAAAAGGAGTTTTCTATAAGAGTACATAAGCAACTATGGAGCAAGGAGGAAAAGCAAAAAGAGAACCATGGTCCCGATTCTACTCTCATCAAAAGAGTATGTGGAACTCAGTTAGTTTCCATTCTGCAGCCCTCAAAAATGTTCCCTCAGTGCAATCCCATTGGTTTAAATAGAATTATTCCTGATTCACACTGTCCTCATATGTTTATAATAAAAATTCTTACCAGTGCTGTTAATACCCTGCAGATTATTCAGACTGGAAGAATTTTTTCAGAACAAATTCAACTTTCATCATTTATGCTTTTTGTACACTCTTTGCATCTCACTCATCACAAGCAATAAAAAATTACTGATCGGTTTCACTTTTATTTACAATCCAATTAATTCCCTGACACAACGACATCCTATTTAGGTTCATGACATTGGAGTGAATTGGCCTGAATTTATCTTTTTTTTTTTTAAGAGCAACCTATTTCCATTGACTTTTTTTTTTTTTTTTAAGTTGATCATCTCCTTTTATTGGCAGTTTAGGAAATAAAAGATTTGTATTCCTTAATAGCATTCCTCCTAATTCTAAAATGCCCCTGGGAAAGCTCTGATTAACTGTACTACATTCAAATGTAGAATTATCTAATTACTGTTTCCATAACGAGAACTTCCAGAAGACAGGATTATGTCATTTTTAGCTCCTTTGTGTTTGGAAAGTGCTTCTACATAATATCTGTGTGTACATGCTACTTAGATATTCATGTAGGGCTGGTTGCACACATGCAACAAATATGTGGGTGAAGAACTACAGAAGGTGAAACTTTGTTCCTTTTCTGTTTAGGCCGTTTTGCTTAATATTAGTTTCCTTTTCAGCAACAAATTATGCTCATCCTCTGCGGACAGAAGCTTGCTTCAAGTTGTAAAATAGATTTCCTCTTGCATTGTCCTGTTCAATAAACCTCTTGTTCCATTGTGGAATCTGTGGAAGCCTTCTCTGGGGACAAAATCAGAATGTGGAATTCATTACGTGTTGCCCAGTGCCCCATGTGAAGCACTCCTCTGGATTCCTTGGACACAAAAACGTGCTTTATGCCATTGCAGGGGCTTTTGACAATTTTGAAGTAAATCCAGCTCAGAGCTGGTATATCAATGGCAAATCCTCTTAGCTCTGGTTACAGGAGATCAGGATGTAATTTCAGCGTTCATATTTGGAAGCTGTTCCATTAACACCTACAGCAGTAGATGCATGTATATATTTGGCTGCTGTTTAGGAGGATCTGTTTGATGACTTATCCTGAAGAGAGGGTTTCAAATTCTGTTCTTACTTGTAGCTATGTATCTCCATGGAGGTTGCTAGTTTAATATTTCTAGCACACCATCATCTCTCTGCCAAGGCAGGGACACTTAGCTCAAAGGAGACACTCACTGCATTAAATCATCAACATTATATCCTGTTAACATCCTCATATCCTGAAAATGTGCTTTTTCAGAGGTGCAGTCTTTAGATATGGTTTTTTTGCAGGGACTAGTCCTACTCATTAGCACCATTTTCCTTCATGACATCAACAGAGACACGGCTCAAGAGTGAAAGGAACCATAGAGATGGTTTTCTCAGGGAAACCCTATTGAGAGGATTGTCAAAGCTGGACTAGTTCAGGGCTGAAAATGGTATTTCATATTTTCTGCTGGTGTGTTTTGAATGTGGGACAACTTTCCAGGCACTGTAAGTATAGCTCAGCAGTGCATTTAAACAGGTTAGTACTTATCAGCTTGTCATTCCTTCCCACTGGCCAAGCGCCCTCCATCAACTCATCTAAAAGCCTTGAAGGGCATGGAAATTTTGGCTGATGAATTTCAAAGCTGGCTCACAGGTGGGCTGCAAGTTCTGCTAGCCCATTTCTTTCCTTGGGTCTGCACTGAGTTTTTTAAAAGGTCTGTGTCCTGAAGAGTTGAGAAGTACTTCTGTACTCTTGTGGTACGCAGTGATAGAAAGGGTTTTTACTAGGGTGATATTTGCCCCAATAACAATATTAGTCATAGAGAATAAGTGGTGGTGGGAAATTAATGCTGCTTGTGTGATTAACCATTTATAGACTTTAAGCCCTTCTTAAATAAGGGCATCTCTTTTTAAACATCAAAGTAATATATAATTTAATTTAAGCTGTTATTTTTCTGATTTTCTTGAGGAAAATTTCCTATGTTTTATATCAGAATTTCCCTAATGAACTGACCTTCTGTCTTCATTGTCAACTCATCCTTCTTTTTTAACCATGACTCTTCTGATACTTGATGTTTTGCATTTGCTTTCATATTTTCCTTGATCTCACAATTCCTGAAGGCATGCATTCAAAAAAATCCTCAGTTTTCCCTTAAAGAGGCAGTCCTCTTGGCTTATGGAAAAAACTGTGAAGACGTGGTCGTTAGAGAGTATCACATTCATGAAGGCATATAAAATGAGTTTTAAAGTAGAGTATTTTCAGTATATCATTCATTCCCAGCTTCTCTTATGATTTCTGTGTGGCTGTCCTGTGATTTCGAGATGCAAGAGACTCCAAGTTTGGTTTCTTGTGCATGTGTGTGTAGGGTGACGGACAGTGAATTTTACAGCACTGATAATTTTGAATGGGTTCAAGCACAAAGTGGTTTGAAATTTTCTGGTTTTGTGTTCTAAGGGAGCTTAATCAGTGTCATTAAAATGCAAAGGATTGTTTCACTGAGCTTTGGAAGTGGGAGTTGTCATGGATTGTGTTTATTACTGTAGGGCATTTGAGGTCAACACGAACCTCTGTCACTGCATGAACATGGAGCCGTAGGTGTCTCTTGTCTCAGAGGTATTCCAGTGGAAATGGGAAAGGGGGCAGAGTCAGGGTGGGTAGAAGATGCCCTCATGGAACAACGTGAGGCTCTCCTAATTCCTCAGTGTGGTGGCATGAGCTGGATTTCATGAAAAAGAGATCAGTTTTTCTAAAAGAGAAAAAGAAATAGAGGAGAGGGCAGAAGAGGGGAAGGCATAAAGTGCAGGTGAAGATAGGCTGCAGTCGAACAGCTTTGGAGAGGGAAAGGAACATTTGGAGGATGTTTCTGTGTGTCCAGAAACCTCTCTCTTGGAAATGTCTACAGCTGCCTGTCTCTGGCACTTTTCTGAATCCATGGGGAAGAGTAGGCCAATGGCTTTCTGGGTATTGGTATTTCCTTTCCTCCTAAAGCACATTTCCTCTATTGTATCTGTGCTCCTTCTGGTAATTCTCTCCCTTTCTTCCATTAGTATCCTGGCACTGCATCACAGGGCTGAAATGACATGATCAGGAGCTACTGCTGCCTCGGTTGTTCCACGGGCATACCAGGGGTGTTCTAGAAATTTAAGGATAAAGCAATCTGGAAGAAGGATGAAGCAGAGCATTATAAAATCAGTGATAGCAATTTTTTTTAAAGGACGAAGTTGTGCAAAGTTTGAGTGACAAGATTCCTTCTTATTGCACAAGTCTCATCTCCAGATGGCTGTGATTATTCTCAATCTGGGAAAAGTATATTAATGAAGATTTAGGTTTTTTAAATTGCATGTGATATGAATTCTCTCTCTAATTGAAGCTATCAATTTTTCTTCATTTTGTTCAAAGATAAATTCAGCAGGGAATTGTAGACCCTTCCTATCAGAGAGGATTGATGTAATCTTCTCACCTTGTCAGCTACATTCTTTTGAAATGCAGGGCAACTTTATTTCTTTAAATAACCAGGTAGAAAAGAGAAAGACTTGCTGAACTTGGTTAGATCATAAATCCTATATTTGGAGAACTACACAGCCCATGAGAAGAGGACTCTTATGTAGTGCATAGAATTAGTTGCACGAGAATGCAAACAATGAATATCAGTGCATTGAGGCATATGCTGGACAAGGAGAGACTCTCCTCTAACCTGGTATCAAGGGAGAGGAAGCTACAGGAAGGAGGCTTGTTTTGGTAGGAGGAGAGATAAAAAACCAAAAATAATTATTTTAAATCTAGAATTTCTTTTCTTTTTTAAAAAAGTAGACCATCTCTTACCTCTCCTTTTTTTTTTTTTCCTTGTCCTAGGACTTGCTTGGTTTTGGTGCCTCCTGACTCTGACCTCTTCCTGGAAGGCAAAAAAATGAGAGAATAAGAAAAGGGGATCCTTTTTTTCTATATTGCAGATCACAAAGCTTCTTTGAGGCTAGGTAGGTCCAGTGTCCAGTTCTCACTGCTGCAACTCTATTTCCTGTTGAATTTGTTGTGGCTTGCATGCACCACATTCTTCAGCAAGCAACCTCAATGCAGGAAGAAATTTTTTTAGTGAGGAAAGTCTGTATCGTAGCACATCACCCTTGTATGTAGGAGAAACAAGTGGAGATCTTTTTTTGTTACATTCTGTCATTCCAGGTAGAAAGAAAGAGAAACTCATCCTAAGCATGTGTTCCTTCTGTAAGTGATAATGACAGTAGTTTTAAACACCCCATTTAAAAACTTCTCTCTCAAGACACCTACTTTCTAATTAGACCCAATATCAGAACACCCCATTTACTGTTTGTTAGGGCAGGACTACCCCCAGGACAGCTTCAGGACTGATGGTTACAGAGATCAGAAAGAGGTTTTATTTGTTTGGTTTTTATCATGTTAGAGGTCTTTTTCAAAATCTGGATCACTATGAATCTAGAAGACCTGGTCATCCTGATCAGTCCAAGTTTTAATTTGGGTGCATCTTCTGAAGAATGTTGCAGTCATGGCAAATCTAAGCATGGATGGGGAGAATCCACAAAGTGGAAATTGATTTGACTCCTGTGGAGTTGCTTTGTGCATAAAATTTTGAACATCACTCAGTATCTCTTTATTTGACCTGCTCCCAGGATTAGCACTTAAAACAATAAGATAGAGCTCTATGAGCTGCTCTCAGGTAGTGTTTGTTGCTGCAGTACCTAAGGGACTCAGGGGAAAGGTGGTTTCCAGGTTTTCCAAAGAGGAATCTAGCCAGTCCTGTAGGTCAGAAATCAGGAGCAGAATAACTGTGCTGGTCCAGGAGATAAAAATTTAGTTCCACAACACAGAAACACATGGCTGCTCTTGCGGTGGCAATGAATCTGCCCGGAAATGTAACAACTCGTAAGACATGTAACCAAAATTGTATTGTTCAAGAGTGGAACAAATTAATTAGACTAAATGGAGTGTTTGGCTGTCAGGACTCCGGTGAGAAAATTCACAGGAGACAGGCTGCCTTTTTCTAACAGCTTCCCTCCTCCTGCTCATGTGGACTGCGGCTTTCTGTGCCTTTTTTCTCTCTGCCTCTTCATTTGAGCCTCTGTTCCCAGCCCCAGAGCTCAGCTCCCTCCCTGGATAAAGGACTAGCACGCAGCAGTGAGGAGGAGCCAAAGAGGAGATGCCTTTCCAACCCCGGTGAATACTTGTAGAGTCACAGTCTGTCCTCCCCATTGAACTTAATCCCTCCTTTGAGCTCTTTTAAAACTGTTCTTGCTGTGCTGCTCTCTACCCAGCTCCCCACTAGCCTTTCCTCAGGGTGTGCTTCCCCTCCTGATACAGGGCACTGGGGCCTGTATCAGATTTGAATCTCCTCCTCACTCCTTGAGCACACAAAGTGACAAAGTGTTCTGCTGGTTATAGAGTCCCTCTGCCTCATCCCATCCCTGCAATGACAGGGATGCCATGAACAACCTGCAGATAACTTGTTCCTGGAGGTGGGAGAAGCCCTCTTAGTCGCTTTCAGGAGCAGAGCTGTGTTTCATTGCTGTGCTGACTGTGATTCTGATGATTTCCTCATGTTAAATTGCCAGGTTCTTGGAGGGATTTTGGTTGTGTTGCTTTTAAATTTTTTTTATCATTATTATTATTTTACATTTCTGACTCTCTTGTGAACAGAAATGCATCAAGGAAAGATGAAGGATGTGAAGAAGTAGCACCATTGAGATTAAAGGGACCAAATTTTACCAGCAATCACAGCAAATATCTGACTTGCTTAAGTGAAGCCAATTACTGTATTATTGCCTCCTTTTGCACTATGCACAGTAGGGATGTCACTGGATAATGGTTTGCATGTAGAGTTAATCACTTTGATGCATTTCTGACTGATCCCAGCAAATTATGTTTTGGTTCCACTATATTAAACACAAGAGCAGGGGATTATCATTAATAAATCTAAGGCACAGCATGCATAAATCTTGAATAAATCAAATATCAATTACATAGGCAGTATCTGCTGACATCTGCTTTCATCAAATAATATATTTGAAATAGATTTTATTCCACTTTGTCGGAGTCAAAGGAATGTTAGACTGGTGTGCAAAGACCCTTACTCTAAAGAGTTGGGTTGTGTAGCAGTGCTGTTGCTTGCTGAGCAACATAAAACAGTCCTTTTTTTTATTGCCTTTCATTTTCAGACATAAATAGCACATTGGTTTCATAGAGCAGTTCACACAGCAAAGGGAGGACTTGTATCTTTTGGGAGAAGCTCTTCTGTGTATTCTGTTTTCAAGTGTTCTATGAAGCTTGGTTCTGATGAGGCTGCCATGCACTCGCAACCTTTTCATGCCATGGCTGGCTGGGCGGGGTGAATCCAACCTCGGATTTCCCTGTGGATTGTGACAGGTGGAAAGAAAGTTAGTTAATGCCTGATTTCAAGGGAATTACAGAAAGGGAGGATTAGGTGTGGGCAGAGCCCAGGAGCCTGTGGGTGTTGGAAGGCCTGTGGGCAGGGTGAGTATTTATCTCTGAACACATCATCTCCCTGCCAGGGGCAGATGGGGTGTTTCTCTGGCTTGTGGGAACATGCAGAGCAAGAGTTTGAGGTGATGGTGAGTCCTCTTCAGCCCTCCTTCCCCCCCCTGTCTGCAGAAGCAACTCCCTCTACTGTGTGCCCTGCCTCCCCCGGGGTTTGAAGGCACACGGGGAGGGGACTGTGTCCCCACCCGTTCCTGTTCCTGCACTGCCCCACCATGAGGGAAGGTTCCTCCCGGCTCCCTTGGATGGCTGAGCCCCTCCTCCAACAAACCATGAAACAAATAAGGTATATGATGTTGGCATATCAGTGCAGGGTCTTCAAATATTTTGGCTTCTCTATTTCTTATCAACCATCTCTTCACCTCATTTCCGGGTAAATGGAGGCTGTGGTGACTCTGAGCACCCCACAAAATGAGAACATGCTCCCTTATTGAAGAAAAACCCCAAACAAGATAAAGCAAGTGTGCTCCAAGCACTTCCATTTCCGGCTCTGCTCAGCCTGCTGAAGTCCCAAGCTCACTTTAGCTTCATGGAGGCACTTCAGAGGTTGGAAATGCTGCTTGGCGAGGCCAGTGGATCTGCAAGTTTCATTTCATGAGCTCTCTGGATAGCAAAAAATGCATCTGAAGACCTTGGGGATGTACCAGACTACTTCTTCTGGGTTTTCTGTAATACACTTAAACTTCTACACAGATGTTTTCAAATATGAGTACAGACCATAATAGGTTTGAGTACATGTAGGTGGATTTAGTTTTCTAATGTTGGTTCACCATTTGTGCAGTGTGCTTCTTTGTGAACAAAATTATTTCTTTTCTGTCTGGACATCTGTCGAGTGTGTTAATTCTGAGAAAATGCGCAGATATCAAAATTATATTATGTGATCACCAAGCCAGAAGGAAAGTAATAGTTTTTTTTGTTTTTTTTTTGAAAGATCTGTCAGCCTCTAAATTAGTAATTTCAACAACTATAAAATTTCTTTAACTTGTGCATTCATAGAAATTAAAACCTTGCTATCCTATGGGTTTGTGTATTTAAATACAGCTTACTTTCTCTTATGCATAGTCTTGCAAGGCACTGAGAACCACTGGTCCAATTTGCAGCCAGAGCAAACCTTTATACTGATTCCTGTGGTAACACCAGCAGGTCTGTGGACAACACAGCGCTTGGAGTGGGAAAGTGAAGCAGTGTATGTGTGAAGAATTTATAGGAGTACAGTCCCTTGGGAAATGTTTTGAAAATATCTGACACTTGATATAATCTACTGCATTCCAAATGCAAAAAAAAAAAAAAAGAAAGCTCTTTAGAAGTGGTTTTCTGAGCCCCAGGGACGTCCTCTGGCAGAGATGGTCCAGCTGTATCCAGAGAGGAAGGGATTCCACCACAACTAGGAAAAATAAATACAATAAAATAAAAATTGGCACAAGTGCTGCTTTTGTTTTGGTGGTGGGAATATTTAAGGTGTTCAGCAAGCACATCTCAGGCTCATTTTCAAGTCTGATTCCTTTCTTAAAAGAGAATAAATTACAATATAAAGCTTTAAGTTCTCTTCTCAGCTGCCTGGTATGATTCCCATTGCCTTCTGTGGACTTGTGAAGTTGGAAGCAGGTTCCTGTTCCCCCTTTCGATTTAACAAGTCCTGTTACTGCTGTCAGGTGTCATGATATGAATCTGGGGGTGACAGTATGAATTTGCAGTGGTTGTAACCTTGTTTTATACTTGCCCTGTTGCAGAAGGAGCTTGAAAATAGGTACATGTTCAGCTTTTGTCTGTCACTTCTTTTACATGCTTTTTTTTTTTTACAGCTTTTTAGAAAATTCAGAGTAAGAACTGGTTTGTAAGGCAGAGATCTTATCTGAGGAAGGGATACAGAGTGTTGAAATAAATGTTGCACTGACTGTAGGAAAACTGGACCTGGCCCTTGACACTGCATAAGAGGATTCATGGAGGTGGATATCTGTGCTTTTTTCTCTCACAGAGGTTTAAATCTTCTTGATTGGACGTGGGTGTTGATATGTGTGACTCCTTGTGTCCGCTGCATGTACACATGTGTACGTGTGCCGGGAGAAAGGAAAAGCGGAAAAGGAGGGATTTCACAGCTAACATTTGCAGCCAAGTCACATTTCAAAGTGCAAGGGAGAACAGCATTTTAAATTTGATTTTTTTTTCTGAGGGAGGCACTTGAACCATGAATTTGATCTCACTGTATCACAGCCACCTTGCCCACAAGTCAGCAAGGTGGCCTTCCATTTACATTGCACACAGTTTCATTCTTTAATTTTGCTGAATTTTTTGTTTGTCTTGTTGGAGTTTCATCACCTGCCATAGGTTACTAGTCTGTAATGGATCTGAATCTCAAGCTCAGTCAAAATGTTCGACTGTGCAAAAGAGTGGGAGGTGAAGGGAGAGGTGGAGACAAGTACAAAAGGCCATTGCCACCTCCAACAGGTGGATGCCTCATGCAGCCAGAGCTGCCAGCAAGGAGAGCATTGCCCATTGCTGCTGGGCTTCATGTCTCTGGGACAGCC
Source organism: Neopelma chrysocephalum (assembly GCF_003984885.1). Taxonomy (NCBI): domain Eukaryota; kingdom Metazoa; phylum Chordata; class Aves; order Passeriformes; family Pipridae; genus Neopelma; species Neopelma chrysocephalum. The sequence goes on from NW_020897762.1 coordinate 1,723,894, forward strand.
CATAACTATCAAAGTGTAGAGACAAGGATAAATAGATCATAACATGAGGAGATGCTGAATGTGGTGTTTCATACAATCTGCCCTTCAGGGCTGATCCCAGCCTCCCTGTCCCCATGTCAGCCCACAGGGGTGCAGGCTTGACCTCCCCTTTGACACAACCTCTGGGACCATCACCACAGTTTTCAAGGATGTGACAAAAGTGGCCCCTGGCTTGTCACATGAAGTAGCTCATTTTTTCCTAAAATGAGCTCGTCCATAAGATTGTGTGGAGTTTGAGTTGAAAGGGAAAGAAAACGAAATACATGGGTTTTTTTGAAAGATGGTGGGAGATTAAAAATGCTGCCATTTCCCTGACCTTATTTCTTTTTCTGTGAGTTTAATTGGTATCTGGCAATTATTTAAAGTGGCTAGCAACTATAAAAGCCAAGTATTTACAGTCATTAGCAACTCCTCATGTTGGAAAATAAGCCTATTGAGTATTAAATTAAGTCAGGCTGCTTAATTAATGCCATCTCAGGGCTGTCCTAAAGAAATTTCCCTACTCTGCAGGTCTACATGGATGGCAGAGTACACCCTCATAAGCTAAACTGTGGGCTTTGCACCAAGCTGGCATGACATGTTACTGAAAGCAGTAAGATTTGTGTAGTGCAGGCAGTTTGCAAGACCTTACTTCTGCAAGAATGAATGTGGCAGGCTTCCCAGATCTTTTATATTTATTTATTTATTTATGTGCACAGACACATATATAATCTGCCTTTTAGTTAATTAGCTAATGTTTGTAAAGTGCTTTGAGGATTAAGTGCTATGTAAGTGCTAATTATTATTATTATTATTATCTCTCAGTATGCCTTAGTAGACAAGGTCAACTAAGAAGACACTGAAGAATATATCTGCCAATGAAGGCCTGATAGACTGTTTGCTCTTCATTTTTCTTCCCCATCCCCCAGCCCTGAGAAAGAAGATGGTGTTAGACACTAGGAAGGACCTCCTTAATGATGCAGTTTGGTGAAACCCTGGGCAGGATTTCCTGATGAGTCCAGTACTGTCACTGGACGCCCTTAAGAATGAAATAGACAAACCTGTGTCAAGGAGGACCTAAGTGTGGCTAGTCCTGCCTCGAAGGACCAGGATGTGTGGAGTGGTTATTGGAAATCCCTCCCAGGCACAGGATATGGTGGCTGTCTTCTATGCTCTTTCAGTTTGATGCTTTCCTGCAAGTCAAAATGCCCATAAGGCAAATATTTAAGGCATGGAAAGGGTTGTAAAGCATTGGAACAGACTGCTCAGGGAACTAGTGGAGTCACCATCCTTGGAAGTGTTCAGAAATGTGTGGATATGGCACTTGAAGACATGGTTCAGTGGTGAACGTGGTAGTGGTGCTGGGTTGATGGTTGGACTTGATGATCTCAAAGGTCTTTTCCAAACTTAATGATTCTATGATTCTAAAACGTGCAGATGTTCCTGGTCCAGCTGGAAAACTCCTCACAGAAGTGTTGAGGTTTTGCTTGCAATCCTATTAAAAAAAAAACCCCACATGACAAGGTTGCACTGCTTCATTGCCCAGCCCCCCCTCTGTGGGATGTTATCACTCCCATAGCCAAGTGGGCATAATTTCTGCCCATGGACCACCAGATCCTTCAGCCCCATGCGGGATTTGATTTTGCATTTGACACACATTAATAATGTGCTTAGTGTTGCTTTGCTTCACCTGCAAGGGGCCAGGTGCCAGCAAAGAGGTCCTTTGCTGCCTGGCCCACATTGTTCCTCTGTTCTTTATCTTTCACCAGGCAGGGAGTTTTCCCATTTTCACATCTCCCTTGCTAGATGCTGTGTGAGTGTCTGTTAGGTGCAATAAGAGCGATACAGTGCGTGTGCAGAGTGCCTTTCAGTCTTCTTTATGATGTGCAGACATTAACTAGCCCTCATAAAATCCTTTCAAGGAGAATGGATGTTTGTATTTAACACACACACATCAATATATTTAGAGATGTCTATGTGCATGTACCTGTCCCAAAGAAAGAAGGAACAAATCAAGGCAATGAATGGTTAAAGAGAAGTTCCAAAGGTTGGCATCAGGCTCTATAACTTTTGGTCAGATGTTGTCCATGAGAACAACAAAGCAAATCACATTTCCTTATTTCTAGGCATCTGACTAAGATTTAATTACTCTTAAATGTTTATTTCCACACTTGAATGCAGGTAAATCCATGGTAACATGGGTGTATATTGTTGTCATTTGATGTCGGATTTAGTTAAGTATATCTTTAATTGCTGGCAGGTAGTAACTGGTTCTCAAAACTTCTATTGGCCAAAGTTGTCATTTTACCAAAAGAAGAGGTATCTGATTTTGGCTTCATGGTACCCTTTTTTTTTTTTTTTACTTTTGCTGAACTTTTGTTAAATATATGAGTAAGGAGGAAAATTAGTTAATGCATTAGATGTGGGAAATATAAAGTACTGCTTTCACTTCAATATGATTTTCTTTCTCTTTCACTGGAGGGAATTTTTATAAACTCCCTTTTAGCTTTAAAGTCTCTTAAAATGACTTTAAATAAATAGGATGAATGTTCTTTGGGGGAGACAACCAACACAGTTAGTTGAGATAGGCTGGGGTTTTTATGTCTATTCTTGCAGCCGAGATTCAAGCCTGCTTCTTTCCTGACAAAGCAAAAGCATGTGAAGGGGGAAAGAAAAGATGAGGGAATAGTCAGCACCAGAGACAGAAGCTGTTTTCTTTTACTTGCTGGCTGCTACGGTCCTATCAGCTGCCCTGAGACTGGACAAACTCAGCCCTGCTGGATAATTTAAGATGTTGTGTCTTACTCTTTGTTTTGCTTGTGGTCACAGAAGCCATGCAAAAGATGGAGCTATGCCTGGCATGGTGAAATCTTTATCCAAAGGACAGCAGAAGGCAGGGCAAAAAAGAGCAGGAGTAGGATGAGGAGGAAAAATGCAAGAGGGAGTGACCTGAGAAGCAGCGTGCAAGGCTGGTGTTGCTGGTGTTGCAGTATTTCAAACAAGCTGGTGGAGAGGGGACCATTGCCAGGGTCCTGCTGTCTAGTTCTCTTGGATCAAGATCAGTCAGGCCGGTGAAGATGGTAATGCTGGGCAAAAGGAGGTAGTAACAAGAGGAAGGTGCATCAACTCATTCTTCTGTTGAATCCTTGCTCTTAATTTCTGATCTTCCTCACCTCTTCCCGTGAATTGCCCACTTTTCTCTCTAACCTGCACGCTGATCCTGGAAAGGATATATATCAGTAAACTTCTCCTAACTGGGACATATTCCCTTAAATCAGGGAATTAATTAATTTAATTAGTCAAAAGAAGTTATGTATAGTTATAACATATATTGTTTCTGTGTTTTTATAACATGCATGCATGTATATGTATAACAAGGTTATATATATGTGCGTTTTATGCTTATATCATCATAGCATTTTACCGTATAATTATGAATTATTATATAACTCAATTATAATAATTATTGAAAAGTAATATATCATTGTGCTATAACGTGAATGTTTTATTATATATAGGTGTATGTAGGAGCTCAGGACATAACTTGGATGGCTGAGAGAAGATTGGACACAAATCTAACTAAAGCTCAGTTCCTCACTTGAAGTCAATGAAGCCACCAAAGCGCAAAATGAAATTTCTCTTTTTTTCTTTTTTTTTTTCCCTATAACTATGCCTAGATTTTTGGGGTAAATAATTTGGTTTCAAAACTTTTCTGGTAAATACACTCAGGTTAGTTATCAGGACCATCCATTACCAAAGAAAAATTGCTTGTACTGGAAGGGTCACAGTGAAAACAGAAAAGCACTAAGAAAGGTCGTGAATATATGGAATTGTATTGTTGAGAGACAGTAAATAGACTGTATGAGATACTGATTAGCCCATAGAAGTAAAGCTTGGATGAATCTGATAATGGTCTGAGAGGTGGGGAGCAAGTTCCCAAACAAAGACTTTTTCCTGCTGTTCGTACTACTGGAACTGGAGGGCACTCCCTGAAATAATTAGGCAGCAAGTTTAAATCAGCGAAAAGGAAGTTTTCCTCCTCCCCTGCTTCCCCAACACTTGCAGTGCACGATTTTAGCGTGAAACTCCTTGTCACAGGATGTTGTAGGAGCCAGCAGTATAAATGGGTTCAAGAAGGGATTAGACAAATTCATGGAGGAGAAGTCTACTGGGAGCTATTAAACACGATGGTCCAGATGCAACCTCTGGCTCAGGAAGTCCCCAAACTGCTGATTGCTGGAATCTGAGAGGTTATACCAGAGGAGGGATCACTGTAATTGCCACGCTGCTTATATTTGCTTCTGAAGCACCCAGCACTCACTGCTGAGGGAGATGAGATACTGGGTTGGATGGGCCATCAGTGACTCAGAATGGCTGATCTATTTTTATGTTCTTAATTGTTGTAAAATGAATGGAGAAGCTACCTCGTTTTTCTCCCCTCTACAAGCTGAAATTCACTAGTGCCAAGAAATTCAGATTTCAGCTTCTCAGGCCACTCAGGACAGGCTCCTCAGAGCCAGAACAGACACAGCTCAGCACATTAAGTATAACATATTCCATACTGGCCTCTGTGACTGCCTGGGGCCAAGTAAGCTTGCAGCCCAGATCAATGGCTGGAACCACATCTTCCCTCTGGGTACAGAGGCCTATTTGCTTATACGAGTAAAGATACTCAAGCAAAGTTGACTCCAACCTTGGGGCTGGAAGTTGAGGAAGATAAAAGTGTATTGCTTGCTGTACCTCCTTCTCTGGAGCATGTAAAAAGGGATTAAGCAGCAGGGTTGGCAGATGGGGGAAGGTTTAGCTGCCTGCATATACAACACCAGCAGTTACTTCTCTAAAAGCTGAGTGGAGAAGCTTGGAATTGGTGATTTTCTGCATTGTTTCATCTGTAGTGGTACAGGGGTGAAGGTAACCTACTGTAGATCCGGAGCCATGACTTATGCCCTCACTCCAGGCTGGTACAAAGGCACTCTCAGCCTGCTCTGTAAAGGGTAATGGCTTGTTCACACTAAGAGGTGAGTTCAGCAGGATGCAGAACACCTCATTTCCTTGTGTAGCATTGATCCACAGAACAGGAATGTGTTGACCAAAGTAGATTTGGGTGGATATTTGGCAAAATTGAAATTCATGCTGAAGGACTAATAAAGGAACTGAGACTTGGCTGGTTGTCTGCTGGGCAGTACCCTGCAGGGTTAAGTCTTGGTGGGGATGTGTATAGGGCTGGGTGCTGCGTAATCAGGCTAATTTATGGTGCAGACTTCAGGGATTGCCCCAGAGAAGGACTTTAAACCCAGGGGCCTGAACACAAATCAGCCACAATTGGAAGCAGTTTGGAGGTGAAGCTCTGCTTTTGAACCCTCTCCAGTGCATGTGTGTTTAGCCAAAGTCATCCTCCCCTCCCCTTTTCCCCTGGCATCCCCTTCCCAAACTGTTTGTAAATGTTGCCACTGGGGATTCGTATATGAGAAAAAAACGAGGTGAAAAAAACAAAGGGAGGAGGAGGAGAGCCGTACCTCTCCTGCAAATGCAATAATTCAGATGGGGGAACGTGCTGTTAAAGTCTCTGCCTTGACGTGTGTATGTGAAACGTGGCCAACTTATGGTTTCTGTGGGAATTGTACGTTTGAATTTTCTGCCTTTTGTGTGGTTAAATTCTCAACCACAACATTGCATTAAATAGTCAGGCTTTTTTTTTTTTTATATTAGTTGTTGTACCCATAAAGCTTAATGTTTTGCTGCTTTCTGAAGGTGGGAGGGTATTTGTGTGTTTTTGTGCTCGGGCGATGACACGGCGGTTTACTTTAGATCGGAGTGCGGAGGATACGCTCGGATTTCTGCCAAAGTGAAAGGAGGGGGGAGGTGTTGGGAGCTCTTTCTAGTGAGAAGGGATGGCTCAGCAACAGGGGTGTACTGCCAGACCAACAGCAATTAGAGGGGACAGGAACAGGCCTCGAGATTTCCTGTTGTGATACTGGATTTTCTCTCTAAGTAAGCAATTCCAAACTTGCTCCAGTTGATAGAGCCCACCAGTTTTGTCTGGTCTTCCCTGCACCTTCCCTCCTCCAAATACTTGCTCTACAGCCCCCAGGAACTGATATGAGAGACCTTTGTAGGAAAACAGTACTGACTGTCCACCCAGTAAAAACCAGCATTAATTGCTGCTGGGGTTGAGACTCTCCACTCAAGCCAAGCACTGACACGATGTGAAGGTCTGGTCTCCTGTCAGCCCCTATAGGAGCCTGGGGAAGGTCAAGAATAAAACCTGGGAGGGGCATGGGGATGCTGTTGCCGCATCCATCCTGTACTTCTGAGACAGTCAGTGCTGGAAGTTTTAATGTCAGTGTGGATGAGGGTTGTGGGGCATTGAAATGTAAATTGGAAAGGTTTCACAAGACGTGTTTATATGCTGCATCAGCAGTAGGCTGAAAGGTGAAGGCTTAAACTTGACAAATGTATTTTCTTTTAATCAGTGACCAGCAAAAGAAAATGGGTGTTTGCAGGTCCTGTGAAACCCATTAGCTTGGGCTGGGTACATTATTGCACTCCTGAAGCAGTCTTAAGGAATCACGAGTGTCAGAAATTGTCTCCTGTAGCACTAAGGAATGTCAGATAGGCTAGTGAGGGAGAGTGCTTCTTTTTGCTTCCCTTTAGTTATGCTTTTTTTGGATACTGTTCTCAAATTTGTTCTTTGAAAACAAAGCTGTAGCTGCCAAAAGTAGCTAAACTTTTCAGACCCATGCCCTGGTCCCGGGGGAAGTCAGAAAATGCTTGGAGCTTTGCTGGGCCTGTTGGAGATGGAGATCTGGGGATAAAGGGAAACCAACGTTTGCTCTTGTGGGAGCTTAAACTTCCCTTTTCTTCTTCCAGCCTGCTGAGGGTTATTATCTTCATGAAAGGTTATTATCTTCTATAGGGAAGGTGTTATCTTACCTTTCATTCTTGCTTCACATGCCTAGTGAGTCCTTCACCACGGTAACATCCCTGGTATTTTTTGCCTCAGTGGTCCTGTATGCTCCTTTCCAGCCAAAAAGCAATGATCCCATGTTTAAAAGCTAAGGCTGTCCTGACTTTCCCACTTGCCCAATAAGTCCACTGTCTGTGTCTTCTCACTGTATTTTGAACTTCCACATTTCCTGTGGGCACAACCTTCCAAACCAGATAGAGGTGAATTTCTTTGCTCTTCCCTTTCCTCCCATAAAGAGCTTTTGGGTGCTTTTGACATCCTGAGACTGAACTGGGATGGGTGAGGGCAATCCCGTGTGCGCACGAGTGTTTATTCCCACAGGATACGCTCAGGTCTCTGTTCTCAGACCTAATGTGTAGGTAAAAGGCAACTGGTTTTAAAACTCTCTTAAAAGAATGTAAATATATTTTCTGTTTTCACCCACCAGGTCCTTGAACAGTTTGTGATGTTTTTAAAAGGCAAATGTCTTATTTCCTTCACTGTCCCCAGAATAAAATCCTGTCCACTGGAGCATATGGGAAGTTTGCCTTGGACTTTAGGAGAGAGGGGCTTCAACCTGCATGTGTTCTGGTAGAGACACTCTGGGTACCTCCACAGGTACCCCCTTGGCAGGATTTTCTGGCCTTTTGGAGAAAATTTTCTTCTCGTTCTGCCTCTGACAGCTCTAAGGGCACAGGCAAGGACACTGTTAGCAGAGAAGCTGAGTTTATTGGCTTCAGATCCTGTGATTTGGATACTTTCTGCCCTTTTTTGAAACAATTCTTGGTTTTGAAAGCAAATGGGGGCTATAATATCGTGAATTGGACACTAAATTTCTATTAATTCATAAAAACTAAAATAGAATCCATTAGGAGTAGTTTGGTATTGGTGTGAAAGGAGATGTAAATTATCTACTATCATGCTGGAAATGCGAAAGCTAATCATGTTTGGCATCAGGCCAGCTACCATTAAAGTAATTATTTTTAATCATCAGCTTTTGGTGACATGAATACTCATATTTGTTGATTTACTGTGGAAAGCACTTTACATTGTAAATAAAAAGCTGAGAAAATATACATTTTGTTTTAACGATAATAATAATTATTCAGATAAAAAGACATTTGCTTTTATGAAGCCAAAAGAGTCAGTTTCTGTGCCCCTGTCAGTCGATATAATCAGCCTGATCTAATGGCTGTCATTAAATGGGAAGCCCACTGACTGTGGAGGGGTTTGGATCCTATTCCTCTGTGAATGCTGCATTTTTTTTATTCTTTAAAATTACCAGTAGTGATTAGTAAACTGAACCGCTGCTGCTTAACACTTTTTTTTTTTGGTGGGGGGAATTTAAGTTGACAAAAATTCAAGCAGAGGTGTCCTGTGTGTAACCTGCATTTGAAGATAAACCCCATAAAATATGGTCTACATTACTTAAGTTAAAATTCCTAATTTTAGCTTGTTTTCTTTAGTTTTTCAATAAGGCTGAGACTTCTAATTGCCTATAGGAGTTCTCTAAGGGGAGATATAAGTGCCTTTGCTTATTTGGGGCCATTGTAAATCACCTGTCTACAGGAATAAAGCTGTATATGCTTGCATTGCATGTCAAAACATTACTCTAAAATTTGGAAGTATTTAATAAGAGGACCTGTAATACATTCAGTAAACATCCCGTGGATATGAATGAAAGTTTACCCCAGTGGTCCCTCTCTCCAAAAATATGTGTGTCTGGTTTGCAGAAAGTATGCCTTGATTTCATGGGCATGGAATCTTCTGGTGTGAAATATACAGTATTTAGGTAATATGTACATAATGTATAAAATATATTTAGGTAAAAATAACTTAATTAAGCAATCAGGGAATTCATATTCACCATGCTGTGCCTGGACACACAGTGAGAATATGAAAGCAATTCAGGGAGGGGAAAGGGTTATTAGTGGGTAAAGCAAAAGCAGCACAAAATACTAAGTGTGGGGCTGTTTGTGATTTTAAAGAAAGAGGGACTGGCTCTTAATTATAGTAGAATAAAAAGCTTATTACAGGGTGTGAGAGGGCGTGGGACCAGGTTATGCTTGGAGTCTCAGAGGCAACATTATTACGTGCATTTTGACAGAGTATTTTGCACAAGCCCAATTATAAGAGGACCAAGTACCTCAAACAGGCAAATGAAAAAAGGAAAGCAAACAAAAGCTTATGTCCAGATTCCCTTCTTAGGTAAGCAGATCCAACCAAACACAACCTGTTTCCAAAGCCATGATAGCATTGTCACACCAGATAGAAGTGGCCACGTGCTGGGTGGCCAGAAGGACCCATGAGAATGTTGGCTCCCATCTCATTGGCACCAGCATCTCCACCCCTCAGCAATGTAGGTATTGATTTTGTCAGACTTGTAGTAATTTCCTTTTCCTCTAGTTTTTTACCACATAACATGGTGAGTTCCTGGGTGTAACATGGCTTGGTAGAAGTTTGCTCTATAGCTATGGAAGAGGTTGTGCTCCACTGCAGTTGTTGTCTCCTCCTGTCCCCACCCAAGCTCCATTCTCAAAACTTGGACCTTCTTTGAGCCTCTCCTTGCTGCAGAGCATGGTCTGTGCAGCCAGCCTTTGTAGAGTGATGCCTCTTTTAAAATCCAGACTGAGGAGCCTCGATCAGCCTGATCTGGTTGGGGCATGTGAAACTTGTGAATGGCCACTAAGCCCCAAGATACTTCTGCCTCTTTACCTCTCCTAGCTCAGAGCACAGACATATAGAAGGCTGTACACCCAAACTGCTTTTAATATTGGCCCACAAGTTAGCCTAGGGCTTGAATTCAGGTCTTTCTAGGCTATAAATCATGGTACAAGTGCTTAAAAAAAAAAAGGCATCAATTTGCCCGTGGTCCTTCCTTGTGGAAACATGTGTGAGCATTTTGGGTCATTTCTTAAAAGAAAGAAAACAACCAATCAAAAGAAGGCAAACACTTTGTGGGAGGAAGTTTAAGAATGTCTAGTAAGTGTTTTTAAATAACTTAGGTCAAAAGATAAAGATCAAAAATTAAAATATTGGTTAAGTTGGTTGTGAAAATAAAACTCACTTGGATTTTTCTAAAGGCCTAAATGTAAATAGATAATTGGGCCAGTGCTAAATCAAAATGCTTCCTATTCTTGTGTATTTTAATTCTTTTTCCTTGATAAACTCATGAAAGGTGAAGAGGTACTCTTTTCTGACAATGATTCAGTCCTACGTGGAAAAATAATTCAGTTAAATTCATTAGAGTTCTTTAGAAAAGGGCAGGCCCCAAGTCAAATAGTTCTTTAAAGATTGTGCCTTATCCTGCAGGGAGTTCCAATATCAGCTTTACTGGTTTCTCATCAGAATTGTAAGGGAGAAAAAAAGGAGTTATGATAATTTTTCATGAAAGTTTTAGGGAGAAAACTCCTTTTTTTGAGGTTTGTAAAATTGACTTCATTCTGCAATGCTTTGTCCATCAGTTTCAAATTTTTCCAGCAATTTGGTTCATAAAGGGGACTCTAAAATGTTCCTTTTAGAAAAATTTCAATGTAGATTACTAACTCAGGTTTTTGGGGTTTGTTTTACATTTTATGTGATATAATAATACAACATTATAAAATCTTAAGAAAGAAATTACTTTCAAAAAGGAAAATTCCAGATCATTCACTTCAAAATACTGTTGTTTTAAACTGTTCATTCCACTGTATTTTTTTTTTGTTTCTACAGAAACATTCCAGCAAATATTGCATGAACTTGCAAAGGATTTTGATTGACTGTTTCTGACTATTCTCTCAAAGTTTTCTAGGCACCTCCCATTAATTTTTGAGCCTTTATACAGCTTTCTGCATTCAGTTTTGCTTCCACAGCATTTTTCTGATCTGTTTTCTTTCTGACATTTCAGCAAAAAAAGGTATTCTCATCCCTTCCCATGTCCTGCTCCTGTGTTTTCCCAGATTGTTGAACAAGGCACTGTGTCAACTGTTTTATAAAATTTGCACTTGTTCTTCCCGTGGCCATTTACATAATTTTTCTTTTTATCAGAAAGAGATCAGTCCGTGCTCCATCTGGCTCCATGTGAAACGCTCGCTCTGCTCTTCGATGCTTTGCTAAATCCGTCCTCTCCTTCTCATCAGCATGCAGTGCCCGTCTCCCCGGCTTTGGAAGTCTGTGCACTCCAGCCGGGAGCCTCGGTGGACGAGCAGATCTGTAGGCAGGAGTGTCGGTGTGGGTTACCTTCGCTGTTAGCTAGATGGTGCTAAAGAATTTTTGCTTGTCATCGCTGAGGAGACCATTTGGAGTGCAATCCTCCTTTCGGTTCCTGGGCTCGGAATTACAAAGCAGCGCTTTCGCTTTGTCCTAAATGCGGTGTAAGCTGCTGCTAGTGCATTCAAGGAGGCAAAGCCAGGGAAAGACCTGCTCAGGAGCATTTTATGAGTTAGGCCTGTTGGTTTTGATGGCTTCAGTGCGCTGTGGATCAGCCTCAGGAGCCTTACGTGTACTTTGACATCAAAGAGGTTTTACCCTCAGAGGACTCCCTCTCTCTCCTGTGCCTGTTTCCGATCTGCTGGAGCAGTGATGGGCTTACAGCAAACTGGCGAGTGCTCTGTGTTTCGCTCTTGCCGTATCGGTCTTGAGAGAGGAAGGGTTTCCTCTTGCCTTTCGGAGCTGTGCGCTGCTGCAGTTGGGAAATCTTTAGAGGTGAATAATTCAGAAAACAAACAAAACCAGTCACCACCCCTCCAACTTGCAGTAAGTGCTCTTGGAGCCCAGGTTCCCTTGCTCTTTCAGTGCTGCTGTTTCGGATTAACAGAGCCCTGGCTCTGATAAATACTAACAAAGTGTAACGAATGATCAAAGCTGCATTTACAACCCAATGAGCTTGAAATGATTGATCTGGATGACATAATAATGATAACCAGTGAGATGAGGCACGCAGGACTCTACCCCTCCAGGTACTGGGAGAAAAGAGGAGGTATTAAAAATGACTCCACTTCTTAGGTCATCAGGTTGTTCCCATTCTGATATAAGGGGAAGACCCTTGCTTTCCCCCAGAAGAGCCCTGCAGCTGCTTAAGGTTGTTCATATTCTTTTGATAGTAATTCATTGTTTTGTGCAGATTACAAAGTTTGACTGATGACCCAGTAAGACCGAGTCATTCATGACTGTTCCCTGTGCTGCTGGGGATCTAAGCCTCTTGCCCAGAGTTCAAAGTGTGGTGGAATCTCAAATGTTGTTCTTTGCAAAGTCTGCACAAGGCCATAGTCACAGATGTCAAAGGATATGAATGTATCTAGGACATGAATTTTGCCATCTGGAGATTTCCTGTTATACCCCAAAAGACTGGCTAGAGGATTAATGACAAGACAATGTGGGCAAATCATAACTGCAGTTGTGCTTTAGAGCTTGGCTGCCTCTGGTCCCATGATAACCTGATAACCTCTCCAACAGCAGCGTGTCTCCTTACAGCCTTCCAAATCACGCTGCCAGCAGACTTCCTTCTCTCCTACAAAAACAAAATACCTATCTACTGGCCTTAGGCCTGGTAGATGAGAAAGAATTGGACCTCTCTTTTCTCCTTTTTCTTTGTTTCAGTCTTTGACTGCAGAGAGTGTCAGGATGTGTGGGATGCTCACGTTCCTCAGCGCTCCTTAAAGACAACTCATCCTTCTATAAAATCAGCAGTACATGCTGTTTATTTCTAGCAGGTTGCTTTTTCCAGATAGGAACAAAAGATCTTGTACCCTCAAAGTCACGAGTTTGATGTTATAGAAGATAGTCTATTTGTGCATGGAGAAGATATTCTCACAGCACTGTGAACATCTTTGCTTTACAGGTCTGATTCTGTCACTTGCTCTGGATTTATAGCAGGAAAGTATCATACTTTAGGGATAAGTCCTCTGCTTCTACTCCACCATTATCAGCCACCAACCACTTGCTCCTTTATTTTTTTCCTCACAGAAAAAAAAAAAAGTTTGTCAATCAGAATAAGTTTATTCACACATGGACTGAGGAGCATTAGTATTTTAAAAATACTGGGCTAAGTCCTTAGCAGGATATAAGTAAACAATAACACCTTTGAAGTCAAGAAAACTTTTCTCATTTTCCATTTGAGACTTTTTCAGTGTGATACTGAGGAGATATTCGCAACATCTACATTTACAGGGGAATTTCTCTAGGTTTCCAATAAAGTTGGCAAGCAGACAGTCAGTTGCTCTGGAAGACAATTACAGCATTCAAATATGAATCTGAATTGTTCAATGGAAGAAGCTATCTTTTATTCTCCCACTCCACCACCATCTCTTTTCCCCCTTATTCCTCCCTGGACCATAAGGACTGTGCCAGGTTAAGCACCTGAAGCAAGGTGCTTAAAATTTGGCCAGCTGAGTAGCATGTCGTGTCACCACTTCCAGCACTAACTCCAGCTGTTCCTTCAGGAGCTCCTCAAAACAGCTCCATCTGTTTGTCCAACCTAAAGTTCCCCCCGACATTAGTAATGAAAAGTAGGACTGACAAGTATGTGGACAGGCATGAGCGCTTTTCTAAAGATTTTTAAGCTACCCCAAAGTCTTTTTACCCAAACAGTGTTACTGTATACGACAGTTGATCTCAGTCTTAGTTCTCTGAGAAGTGAGTTCAATTAGCTTTAATACTTTCAACGTTTAAATAGTTAACAGTAAGCAAAGTTCTTTAGAAGCGTAGGGGGACCGCTACATGTGCGTCTGCTGAAGTTGTCAGGCAACGATGGAAAAAAATAAAAAAAAAACTTAAAAAAAAAAAATCTCTAATTGCTTCCAGACAATGCCTTTTGGATAGGGCTGTGAGAGAGCAAGGGGAGCTCACACTGACAGAGGGACTGCTCCCAGCCAGAGAGGAGCCTGCTGCAGCCCTGACATCTTTCCAGTCCTGCCTGGTGACCTCCTCACCGCCAGTGAAAAAACTTTGCCCAAAAGACAACCGGGTTCTCCAGCTCTCCACGACACTCCTGGCGAATAGGAAGCTTGTGGAAAGCCAAACGCTGAGGGCTGTGTGCCAGCAGATCTAGGTCTACTGCTGACCTTCTTCACAATTGTGGGCTCATCCTGTCACTTCCCTGACTCTCCATTTTCCCTGCCAGTAAAATCTGAGATAAATCTGAGCTGTTGAGGGCCAGAGTTCGGTAGCTAATTTGTTCAGGTCCTACAGTAGCAAGCGGGATCGTTTCATTGATATACAGACAAATTCCTGCAATTTTCAATGTGTTCTTAGCAAGAAGTATAACCCTAACACAAATCTTCCTGCTTTGCTATCTTTCACGTTATTTTCTGCAGTTTGTTCATCTAGGTGTTGGCAGAAAATTGGATTCACGTATTTTTTGCTGCAATTGGAAAAGAAAAGCAGAAGGGGCTGGGAGAGACGGCAGCAGAGAGCACTGAGGAAACTTCACTGGCTGCAAACAGCATTAACAGTCAGTGCCAGAACTGAGGGAGGAGTAATAAGGTCATATATTCTGTGATGACAAGTGGGAGAGCTTCTACTTGAACTACCAGGACTGAGCTCAAGCAAGTCCTGCCATGAATCCAACCCCGGCTACGGCAGACCAACCTCGAAGGTGACTTTTCAGGAAAGCTTAATTTCTGAAGAAGCATAAGAAAAAAAATGAGGTGGAAATACCAAGAATTTAGCTCTTAATAGGTTCAATGGAACTGATTGTCTGCTCTCCAAAGCCTCCACAAGTTTCAGCTGTGTTACAGTGGCAGACTACAGCCTTGCCATTTAGTCTGCTTTGGCTCAGCCTTGGACAATTCTTTGTCAGGTTTTTCTGATATTCAAATGCTAGGCATTAGAAATACAGCTTAAAATGAAAATAAAAGCTTGGGCTTAGTTTACGGTTGTATGAGGTGGTAGTATTGAGGTTATTTCTCTCTGGGAAAATCTGTATTGGCCCTTGTCAGTCCACAATGAAGATACACATCTTATTACTCATCCAAGTGATTGATTGTGTCCTGTGAATACTGTTCTGTGCTGATCTCTTTTTCTATCCTAGAGTTTTTTAGAAGTCTCACTGTGCAGTTGGAACCACTTAAATATTTTATTACAGAAAATGTAGGCTCAGCATGTAAATTTAGCAGTCAAACTGTATTTATATCTGTGCACATATACATGTTTTTACAGACCTAGGGTTTTTATTTTATCTAAACTAGTATCATAGTAAATGATTGGATTGTAGTGGAATTGTTAACAGTGTATATCATCATTTTACATCAGGACTTACACCAGTCTCCAGTAAAGCAGCATTGTGGTTTCTTGCAGTTGGAAAGATCAGAGAGTGTAATAAAAAGAGTCCAGAGAAAAGGATGACCCTACCAGGAAAAAGATCCACAGGAACATCTTGAGTGAATTCATTGCTACATGTTGACATCCAGTGGAGAAATGGTCTCAGAAAGCCTCCTTTCATCATCTGTACAGCAATCTTAGGCAGAGGCCCCTGAAAGTGATGTTGCTTAAGTTAGCCTGAAGTTCTGTCTTTCAGATGGATTTAAAAAGTTGGGTCACTGTCAACAGTCACTGCAGGGAAGACAGCGGAGATTCGAGATATTGGTAAAGCTCCACACTTCATCTGGAGCCTTCCCCACTCATGGCTGAACTTGTGTAATTGAGTTTATGAGGAACCATCATCTGTTTCAGTCTAAAGTCAGCTGGGTTAATTTAAGGCAGGGCTGACTAGCTGGCAGGGGAGAGCACTTTAAACCTACCCCAGCCATTACTGCTGCAGCCTGGCCTACTGCCAGCACGGAGTCTACAAGGAGTTGGAGTATATTTAGCTTCAGCTTATTCTCTGCCCCCCTCAGCTTACATGCTGACCCATGCCAGCTGTGACTCAAGTCTTCCTGGCCCCTTTTGCTGACATCCTCCAACCTGTCTGTTTGTTTAGATTCACACTGTTTGATAACGTGGTACTTGTCTTCGACCGTGAAAATTTGATTGGGCAGCAGGCTTGCTCGCAGACCTTGGGCAAGTCATTTCTGTCCTCATACTTGGTTTGTAGGTCTGCAAAATAAAGGACAACTCCAACAGTCCTGCCAGGATTGATGCTGGAATGTTTGTGCACCACTCCGCTCTCTCTGTAGAAAAGCTGAATGTATTTAATATAGCGTATAACATATTTGTAACATTAGTGAGACAAGTCAGTCAGGGACCATGTGTTTATTACTCCAAAAAGGGATACAGCCCTGCTGTTATTACCAAAAAAATTTAGACCTTACTATATTCAGAGAAAAGTTCACCAGATTATAGTTTCCTCCACCAAACACATACTTTTTTAATCTTGGAAGCTTCTTTCTCGTCCATTCCAACTTTGACTTCAATTTTTCGTGGACAAAAAATGTCAGGCAGCTTTATAGGATTTCCAGTTACAAATGATACAAGTCTTAGCACATCTCATAGGCAAGGGAATATGATGTACTTTATGATCATATAAAAGTAAACCTGAGGGAGCTATTCCTAAAAGTGCCACTCAGGGTCAAGGATGAGATCACATCTGAGAAGGCAGCAATAGTATCAAATACCTTTTGTAAAACAGTGACATAAAGGGCTTTACAAAGCTGGCCTGAGCTGAGTGGTCTGGATTGGCTCCTAGTGATGTCAACCACGTGCCTAGAATGCCCAGTCAGTGTCTCATTCTCCTTCCTTTTTAGGAATAATTACCTCTTAATAACAGCAACAAGTGAATTTAGGTCGCTTGGGATGTGCTGTGAGCTATTACGTGCTCACAGTAGTCACAATAAGTGGAACTGAGGAGCAAAGAGTTTTTGTCAGGCAGATTTTGCACCTTGGACACCTTTCTTACCCCATCATAGCAGCACGTGCATGGATTGAAGTCCTACATCTGCCTTTCCTGGGGCTACTAGAAGGTGTGTTTTCCAGTGTGTTCTCATATATTGCTGGTTAATGAGGAAATAGCATTTTGGCAGCAGGACAAGTCGCTCCCTTGTTCTTAGATCGCAACTGATTCTTTCTGGGTAACTCCAGATGCCTTACGCAATGACCTGTTCTCTAGAATCTGCCAGTTCTTTGTCTCCTCTCAAACAGGAGTCCATGGAAAAAGGCCATGGCCCACCATGATGACACCCAGTACAACCAGTTGAGAGAGCAGATTTTGTTTGTGAAGCTCATTCTCACAATTTTAGTCCAGTTGGGAGGTTGGAGAGGAGACCTCATGCTGAGTTTCCTTCCTGTTGAGACACAGAAACAGGGCTTGGAGAATCTTGACTTCTGCCTAAGCTTGCTGCTGATGTTCTCTGCAGGACAGGCACATTCTCTCTGTGCCTCAGTATGTAATATACTTGATGTAAATATAGCCTGAAGTGCTTAATCTGTTAGATCAGGCAAAGTATTGTGCTAAGATGACCATGATCTTTCCACTACCACATGTAGGGTTTTCAGAGCATTATATCACACTGCTGTTCCATGAGCATATCTTCAGGTCCCTGTCTATAAAGGGAAGAAGAACCTAATTCCTTGCTTTCATAGAATCATGGAATGACCTGAGTTAGGAGGGACCTTAAAGATCATCTAGTTCGAATCCCACTGCTATGGGCAGGGACACCTTTTCCTAGACCAGGTTGCTCAGAGCTCCATCCAACCTGGCCTCGAACACTTCCAGGAATGGGGCATCCACAACTTCTCTGGGCAACTTTCTTAGAAGCCCACTAAAGGCAATGGGGAATTGTGCTAATGGCAAGTGAGAAACCTATTTCATTCCATGGCACATGAGGTAATTAGGCATTGCAGTGGTGCCGAATACCAAATGAGCTTAATTTGAAGAACTCCACCAAGGCTATTGCTAGACAAGTGTACCTGCACTATTGTGCCTGACCCCTGCATAATCAGGAACATGAAGGGCTGAGGTTTCCATAGATATGTCCTGAACACTCATAAATAACATGAACAAACTCCCTGTTGCCTTGTGCAGTGATGTATCATGGTTTGTGTCTGTAGTAAAAGTCAGTCCTTTTACTAAAAACTCTTTGTGAAACAGATTACAACTGTTTGGGATTTAGTTCACTATCTGAGAAAACACTGAAATTATTGAGACAAAGTCAGAAAGAGAGAATTAAAAGGTTTGTAGAATAACTAAAGGGTGTTTAACAGCGCATGCAAAAAGTAGTCTAGAGACCAGGAGCTGTGTATGTTCACCATGTAACTTAATCTGACCCTTTTGCAGGTACAAGTGTATTAAAGAAACTCTCATACAAACTGAAAACACAGGAAGAGCGTGTCTTAGAGCAGAGACAAGGATATCATTATTTAAGGAAAATGGTGTGTGTGTGAAACCAAAAGGTTGATTATAAACTTTAATTTTACTTTCAAATGTATTACCAATATGTCTGTGGTCCTGCTCTCCAGTTGGTATTTTTGCAGGTAACGCATGTGTCCTACATATGAAATTATAGTAATTTACACCAGCTTGGACTCTAATCTAGCAATGGTAATTTAACAGAGCCACTCAGAACTCTGCCCACCTGAAGGTTGTTGCAACTGGAGAGTGTTTAACTTGTACCCAGGTGACCATTCCACTTGGCAGGGCTCTCAGATCAGAACAGGAATACCCCACCCACTGGTGTCCCACCAATCTGAGCACCCTCTGGGTTAATGCTGTTCACCTGGCAAGGTTGGTAAAGGGAGCACAACAAAGAACTGTTCCAGAGGACTTGTTGAGAGGTGTGTTGTTCCCGATTGTCCTATTCTTTTTCTTCTGCTTGGGCTGGAAATTGTGCCTGACTGGTTGCTGCCTCCTGTTGCTGGTAATACCTCTTGCTGACCCTGGGTTCAGATTTGTTTGCTAAGCTGGGATCTGTAAAACTGCAGTCTAACAATTCCACCACTTGTTCTAATTTAGTGAGGGGTGAGAATTAACAGATGGTGTCATTATCAAAAGCTGTTCAAGTGTTGAAACAACATAAATTCCACAAATACAGAAAAACAAATACAAACTGCAGTAATTTTTCCAATATCTGTTGAATTATAATCATGCTTTGCATTTATATAGTGCTTTTTAATCCACAGCTTTTGAAGTGCTTCCAAATAATAACTAAAACTCAGCCTGGATCTGTGAGAGAGGAGAGCATAATATTACCTGCTCTGCTGAAGTTGAAGGTGTGGTGCCGAGTGTTAAAGACTCACATTGGAGATCTGGACAGGGACTCTGGCTTCTTCTCCTGGCTCTGCTACTGCTCCAGCTGAATGGTGTTGGGTAAGTGATTTCATTTTTCAGTACTTGAATTTCTCTGTTTCTAAACATGGAATGGTAATGTTTTGCCTCCTTTGGGAAATGTTTTGTTTCCAGCAGATGAAAACTGCTGTGTTGTAAGATGTGGGTGTTGTTGTTATCATCATCATTGCAACTATTAAAGAGCAGATGCTGTGGGTGCTAAATATGAAATACTTGATTTAGGTTTTCAGAGGGGCTGAGAATATCAGGGCTCTGACTGAAGTCCCTCTAAAAGCTTGATTTTTAAGTGTCCCAGGGTGAACACTAAAACAAAAGTAAAGTGGAGCTTTTTTTCCTCTCCTTGATAATAATTAAAACTTCTCAGGACCTTTACATTCCAGCTTTCTGCATATTCCATCTTTATAGTATACCAGTGTGTTGCTTTTCTCTTGCCTGTGCTCCTGTAGGTGTTAATGAGGGGTCCTGCAATTAAATTCAGCAAGTAATTTTACTGAGGAAACAGATTTGAAGTTTGGAACTCACTGTCTACTTTAGGACTTTTTTATGAGGTCATGATTTCAGATTAAGAAAAAAACAGATATAGGGGAGATAATCTCTTTTGGTAAGTTGGGTGTTAAGACTGCACAACAGTAGTAATGGATTTTATGGAAAAAGATCAGTCTGTGATCATTGCATTTCAGAGTTGTGTGTTTCAGAATATAATATTTATGCTGTTGATAATATTTATATTTTGGTTGGCCCAAAGGGTCCAGTGGTCCTTTGTGATTAAATGTTTTGAGGATCTGAATTTTCATAATAAATAAGAGTGGGGAGGGAGGAGATAGAAAAGGGAAAAAAGAGAGTGGGGAAAAAAACCCAAACAATTTTTGGGAGAGGAAGGTCTCAGATTAATCATGCTGAGTTCTATCCCAAAAACCAAAGTTCATGTATTTAATATTCCCCTACTTTAAAGACTGCATTCATATGAGTACAGTATCAGAAGGCACCCTTTGCATAATTTGCTGGATTTGTGTTGGGGATTTGTTCTCCATTCCTTTGGGCAAATATCATGATACAGCTGGTATCCGTGTGTTTTGAAATCTTTCCTTCTCAAAAGAAGTCAGTAATGTTCAAGTGTTTTCCTAGGAGCAATCCCTGGCCTGTGGCAACCCCCGAACACCACCTGGCCCCTGGTAAGGAGGGAGCCAATCCACCCAGGCTAGAACTGTGCCACAAAGTGCCACTATGCCAACAAAAAAAGGGCAGTACTGGGGCCTACCACAAACCTAATCGCTTCACTCCCAGACTGTAGCTGGTGGTCATGTCCTATAACCCTCCTGAAATCCCTCTGAGAGGCTGGAGTCTGTCCTAGTTTCTAGTTGTGTCCAGGATGGATGTATTGCGAGCGTACGTTCTTTTTAAAGATGCATCATTTCACACAGATGTCTTATAAACTTTTGCATTTGAGTTGCATTGTGTGCTGAAAGATGTCTTCTCCTGCCAGAAGGTCCCACTGGTGGCCTGATGATGGGGAAGCAGTGGCAAGGAGGTGGCATGAGCCAGGGGTGTTGCACTGCCCTGTTGGGTCCTACGTGGACAAACCTGGTAGGGACTTAGTCCTGAGACTCAAAATTCTGTTGTCTCCCTTTATACACCAGAACATTACGAATGGTCCTTATTTATTTATTCCTTTGGTCTTGGTCAAGATGAAAAGAAGAATAAAAAAGGAGTACTTGAGAATTCCCTAGCTTTGACAGCATTTGAGGCTTTATAAATGTGGGCTTCAGCTGCGCTTGATGGAAGTTACTGCAAACTGGCACACCAGCCTGGAAGCCAGCACAGCACAACCACAAGTTTGGCAACAAATTACTGGTGCCAGATGCCTTTGCTGTTCCTTTAGCTTTCTATGGATTTGGGGCACTTTGGTTTTCTTTTTTTTTTTTCCTTTTCCTTTTTTTTTGTTTTGTTTTGTTGTTGGAAATACTCTCAAAGTAGAACTCAGAGTTTTGGGTTGTCTAGCCAAAGTTTAGCTGTCCTTTTGCATCTCTGCCAAACTTCCTGTTTTCAGCAAAACCAATTTATTATCTTGCTGTTTCTTTAGACCTGAAAGGATTTGCAAGCACAAATAAACTTCTGGTGGTTTTTTGTTTTGTTTTCTTTTTCATGGCCCTTCAAAGAACAAATTCACTTGCTTCCTCTCAATTATGTGGTCTATGCTAGCAAAGAAAAGTATTTAACCTTTGGGCCACTAGCAAGGTTCAGAAAATGTTTTAATTGTGCAAAACTTCTGCACTCTGAACTTTTAAAGGACAGAATTATTTTTTCGTATGCTAGAAATCTGTTTTCATGTGGTTGGGCAATAGCATCACTTGGTCACGTGCATGTTAAGGGAGCTTAGAGTGAGTTAAAATTGGAACTATTTACTCCTAAAAATTTCCTAAGCCTTTCCTAAAGGCTTATTATCGACAATCCATGACTACATTGTCACAAAATGGAAAAATCTATGACAGGTAAGCAGTAAGCCTCCCTCTTACTTATCAAATCAGATCTGTAAGTAAGAAATTAGGCAGCAAAGTTATCCCTTCATGAAGGGAAAGCAAGATGTTGCAAACCCAAGCTCTGTTGCAAAGAAATTGTAGAAGAATCTCCCCTCTAAAAATGAAATATATGTAAGTTATCAAAACAGGAAAAAAAAATAATATCTGTGTCTTTCATCCCCCAAAGCCACTGTAGCATTAAGGGAGCTTAACAAAAGCATGTTTGTAAAATTGACTTTGGCAGGAGGAGGTTTGCAGGGTAGGAGGTGGTATCTTGGCATTAGACAGCTCTATCTCTGTGTGCCTTAAAAAATTATTACCCATTACCTGTGACTGTTGGGAAGATGTTGAAGTCTATTTTTTTGGTGTTGTACTTCAAAGGATTTGCAAATTCTTTGAAGGTGACTTAACAGCTATTAAATGATACTGAAGGAGGGGAAAAAAAAATCGAAAGCTTTCCAAAAAGAAGTTTAAAGGATGTGTTTAATATTAGTGTTGGAAATGTGCTATAAATCCTCAAAGTTTATGTGTGTCACCATTTCAGAGATGGCATTTATCATAGCAAAGGGAGAAGGAACAATTTACAGAGGGAAGGATCTTTTAGGGGTTTTATATGTTCCTCCTTATGTCATAGGAAAAAAAAAAAGACATTTGAACAGAAACCCTCAGCTACACAAAAATCCTTTAACAGTTGTAATGTCCAGGCTGTATGACAGCAGGATACTGCTGCTATTTTCCTTAAGGAAAATGATACTATTAGCAATTTTTCAGCAGTTTGCTGTCCTTCATAAAGTAATTATAAAATAGCAAGAATCTCTCGGTGTCAAGTAATAGCAAGAAGTGAAAAAAGTAATTCAATATGTAGAACCCCCCCCCAAAGTTTGAATAGTAAAAGTAAAAATGCTAATGCTTTGAATGGGATTCTTCTATTGATATTTTCTATTCTAGTTCTATTAATTAATTCATGTAGGAAGTTCTAAAAAGTGCCAGGAAGAGAAATGCACCTGTAGTTTATTAGTTGGAAATGTGTTTCTCTGGAGTCAGTTTTAGATTCCTGCTCCTTTAAAAACACAAGCCAGGAGTTTTGTCAAGAACCCTGTGTTCATCCTTTCAGAAGTGAAAGCATTTAAAGGCATATGGGAAATAATTTTTGATACCAATAGCTTCAAAGAGGTTAACAGCGTTTGGCATCCTTGGCTTTCAGCTTAATTTGTTAAATTAAGCTGCCTCTGAAATTTATAGCAAAATTATTGTTCTCTGGGGAAATAATTACTATTCCTCTTTCTGGAGGGTGGGTGTGTGTGTGCTTATGTTTGTCAGCAGAGGAATTCAAATTGATGAGTTTAAAGGAAGTCTTTCATTCAGTAACACTGAGTCGGTATCCTAAACAAGAAGGGGATGCTGATCTATTGATTCTTGACTAACAGGGTGGTGCCCTATTGATGGGAAATTCTGCTTTGATACAGTTTTCCTACAAGTAAAACTAGACTGACCCATAAGGCTTTGTAAACGAAAGAGTGCTGGTGAATCTGGGCTTCCTCTCTATTTTCATCTTGCCACAAAGTAATGGTGGGATTTTGGCTTTCGTGGTTATTGGTTGGTGGTCATCGAGAAAGGAAGAGGTGTTTAGCACCTATCAGGGCTGAGCCTGTAGTAAACACCTTGATTTTGGGTGTCCTAAACTAAACTATTTCCCAAGAGAAGGGATTTAATTAATCTGTGTACCTTGCAGGGGCTTTGGCAGTGGAAAATAAATGGTAGGGAAGTTCTGGCAGAGTAACTGCCTGCTTGACCTGATACTGCATTGACCCTTCAGGTGAAGGATTTTGGTGGGATGCTGGAATAGATGTGCATCCCATCCCTGCCCAAGTCTCATTTAAACCAGACCCTGTCTCAATACAGAGGTTTGGGACTGGAACAGTCTTCCAGCTTTACAGGAACATGAGTGGGTTTTTTCGGACTTGTGGGGACAGGCACTTACTGGGGAATGTGGGATGTTGCCCAGAACCTCCAAAACTGGAGCTGAGTGCTTCAGTGGATTCCACATCTCTTGTGTGTTGTTTTTAATGGACATAATCCTGGCCAAATACAATACCAGCATGCAAAGTTTTCTGCAATATACTGTAAAAAGAACAGTAGTGTTCCTTTATATGTACACTGCTTTTAAAGTAGTGTTCCATAGTGTTCCATCATGTGAACTACTTGGTAATGCCACGTTTCCCTCCTCCTGAACCATGCAGCACATCATGGTTTTGGCTGAGGAAACTTTGCCTGGAATAGTTTGAAATCTCAGTTCAGAAGTAGGAAGCCAAACTGGGGGCTTTTTTAGGTCTCCTCTAGGTAAATTTATCAGTGCAACTGAGAGCCAGTTGGATTTTAATGATTGTCTGCTGCAACAATACATCTTGTATTGAATGGAGGAAGGGGAAAGGAAAGGGTGGCAGCGGCTCATCAGCTCCTGGATTCCTTGTCAGCTGCAAGAAGCAGAAGAATAAAGTTTTGTCATATCCACTGGTGGCTACAACTGACAGAAGCTGGAGCTTCCAATGCTTATAATAAATAGATGAGAAGCACAGACTGTGCTGTGCTGCCTTTTGGGACACAGCACAGCCCTTTGACAGGTGCTGCCTGCCTAGTGTTCCCCTGGAGAAGGTGAGGACCAGGATGGTATCTCCAATAGCTTGGAGGCTGGCTTGGCTCTTGGCTCAAGACAGTGTTAGACACACGTAAATGACTGTTTACGTTTGGCTCTTTTTTTTTTTCAGTGCTTAACCAGTGTTCCTAGTGAATCTGAGGAACTGCCTATAAAAGTTTCTACATCTGTTTCCTTCCTTAGGCTTGTCAGTTGTTGCTTATATCCCAGTCATGGCAGAGGGGAAACACTGCATTTCTTTATTCAGTGTGTCTGGAACCTATCCTGAATTTTTAAAGTGCCTCACAAATTTTTAAAACAAGCTATTAACAAATACTATATACGCTTCTTTTGTATTTTGGCTCATCTGTTTTTCCTGGGACTGATTTTCAATTAAAAGTCTTTTTCCTAAAAAAAGTCAAACACCTTGGCACATCAGCAGAAACCTGCAGCTCCCTGAAAGTGCTCCATCCCAAGGTTGCTGGAAATTACCTTGCAGTGGTCTTGTGGATCTAGCTGTGGGAAAAGATGAAGTACACTGTGTGTGATTTAAGCTTTGAGAAAGTAGGACTGGAAGAGCATTTCCCGATCAAGGGACCTTCAGGAGACCCTAGGTTTTTGTGTCTTTGCCAAGTTTAATCACTTGGGTAACATGCTTTTCATTCCAGCTACTTTAGACTGCAAAATTTCGGCTGAAGCAGTCCCAAAAAATAGGGTTGGTTGGGTGGAGCAGTGCAGGGAGGAGGCTGGAACAACAGTATATTGCAATAGTAGATGGGGAAAAAAAGGGCAACCCCCCCAATTCTGGTGATCTGTTCTTTAAAACTGCATGGCACACCCATGCTTTGGAGCAGAGGCATGAAAGCTGGCAACCAACTGGCTTTTGTTTCAAGGATATGCCTTTTCCAGTTTTTGTCAAAATCCACACAAATTTGGCAAGGCTGTCAGGCTTTTAGGGGACTCAGTTCATGTATATTCATCAGCAAGGAGTTGGATTTCAGCGGTGCATAACAGTCTCTGCCCAAAGAGAGCCTGTCCCGTACCCAGGATGGGAGCACTGCAGAGTGGAAGGTGGAGATACACATTCCATGTGCTGCCCGTTTCCTGGGGGCTTTTGGAGGATAGCAAACCCTTGTGCTGGGAAGCCTACACCTCTGTGTTAGTTTATTTTTACCAAAGCATCTTGAGGGCTCTCTGATTTGAATGTAGATGAGAGGAGTGGCAGGGAAGGCAACCTGAGAGCAGAAGCCTGGTGTTTGGTTGGAAAGGTGAAGGACTGGGAAGGTGGGAGAGGAGGAGTGGAGAGACAATGAGCCCTGGTGAGGACTTGACAAAGGGCCAAGGCACTGGACTCTGGCCAAAAGGACAGGGAATGAGGTCAGGAGATGAGGCTGGAGCATGGAGGGGCAGGGCTGTGAATTAATGGACACAGGTTTGAAGGGATGAGAGTGAGCTGTGGAGGAGAATAGAGGCAAGAGCTGGGCTGAAGTAGGTGAAGCTTCTGTTATTCTCTCACTGTAAACTTAATCTGTGCTCATTCCAGGGTAAATGGGTTAAACAAAAATAACAAGTGCCAGGATCACGTTCCCTTTCCTGTGTCAGCACACAGTCTTCAGGACTGGGGATGTAAGTTATTTGGCCAGGTTCTCAGCGGGTGAGACACAGTATAACTTTATCAATAGCTCCATAGTGATTTATATAGACAGCCTGGCCCTATGACCATCTTCCCACCTCTGTTATTTCCTAACATGGCTCATGCATTTAAAGGTAATAAAGATGTGGTCTGGTACTCTCAGACCTGCTGGGAGTCTGAGGTTACTTATTAGTAGCCAAGAGCAGAATTTGTCTCTTCCTCTGTAAATTATCTTCATTTTACTCTGTTTTAAAATGCATCACTTGAAAGTCTAACATATTTGACAGTCAGTAAATGTATTCAAACTACAGCAGCATTTAGCAATGGTCAAATATCTAGCTATACATTATATACTGTCACATATATTTAATGTATGTGCAAAAATGTCACCAGACAGAATAGTTATGTGGAAAATATTATAATAAATGTAAAAGTTGTCATAATCTACTGATGAAAATGACCCTAATTTATTTGAACCACTGACATGAGTATATATATCTTTACTCTGACTTTTTATTCTATAATTTTAATAAATAACTTAGTTTTAGTACTTGTTTCTATCTTGTGCAATGTCCTGGGATGAGGTGGAAATTGGAATGCAGAAAAAAATCAAGCAGAAATTAGTAGGTGCCTTTTATTTTCTAAGTACAGTGAAGTAAAGTTTGAATGTGTTTTAATATTCTTGGATATTTAAATGCCCTGGGGCATCTTGTATTTAGGAGGAAAATTTTTTTATTAGTTTCTTTGTGTATTTTCTGGGTTTTTTTCCCTGTTTTGTGTAAACTTCAAAGGTAATTTTTTTACTTGTGACTTTCTATGAAATCCTGGAAAATGTTCATAAGGTCAAATGAGCTGTTTTGATGTGGTGTTTGGATGTTCATTCTCTCATTGTTTTTGAAGTAAATAAGGCTATGTTAACATAAAACCACATAACAAATTGGCTGCATTAGCTAGCTAGTAGACTGAAAGAGAGGATAGATTTTAATTCTTTTTTATTATTGATTTCTCTAGTCCGCGTTTGACTCTAGATTGGTATGACATTATCCGGGGATAAAATCCATCAAATTTCCAAATATTCTCACAACTACTGTGGAGCTCACATAGGTAGGCATTGGGTATTAAAATATAAGATACCAGTGGATCTTTTTGAATGAGAGTGAGACTCATAGTACTAAAGTACATAGTTCTAAAGTAACAGCTTTATTTTCTTCTATCATTTCTCATCCCACAAGATTTAACCACCTTACTAATGTGCTCTACAATGTTCTGTACCAAATATTAATATCAGCATTATTACAGTGTCAGCATTTCTCTGGTGTTAGCAGATATATTGTTTTCATTATATAAATCTAGTCCCCACACTCCCTGCTTTCCAGTTTAATTAATCCTCTGTCACACCAACTCTGCCAAGAAACCTGTGGCTATTTATAGAATGGTATCATACTTTAATATGCAAAAGATAAATATGACTTGGAATGTTGCAAACTGTGCTACAAGTGGGATTTAAAAGTAAAAAATTAATTTGACTCAACAGTAGAAGCTATAGGTTGCCTTTAATGCTTTTTACTCTGTGAAACATCTGTGTCATCAAGCAGATAGCAGGTTAGCTTTAATTTTAAGGTTTTGACCTTCAGTTCTCTTAGAACTGTGTGTGTTGATGGGCTGTGCTCAAACAGGGGAAGACAACTTTAAGTTATCTGTTTGTGCTCTGTGCAGCAAGAGCTCAAAACACAGTGATCAGGTGCTAAAACTTCTCTGTAAAGAAATTTTTTTTGAAAAACAGTTTTCATTTGGATGGATAAGTCTTCACTGGTGAGTAGCCACATTTTCCAAGACCTGCCATACAACAGGAAGGGAAATAATCCTACATCTCCTCAAAGGTGCCCAAAGATTCATGACTCTAGCTGTTTGCATCAACCCTCTGCATATAAATGTCTCAATAGTGAAAGAGAGGCTTCAAAGAAAACTCTATCAACCTCAAAATATTGGGCAGAAACAGCTTACATGTTACGAGTTTGGAAACTTGCATTCATGCCAAAACAGTAATCTTTTTTGGTAGTAACTGCTCCAGGTCATACGTCTGCAGGCTAAAGGCACCTGGAACTGGCCAGGGCTTGTATTGGAGGTGTCTTTGGTCCTTCTTTGCATCCCCAAATCCAAGGTGTGACATTGTCCTGGAAAAGGTTATGTTGGCTCTTCCGCAGCTTGGTGTGTTTAGCCTTATCTTGAATAATTCTGCTCTTTATAGTTTCTGCAGCTTTAGTCCAGAAATTACTTACTTCTCTATATTTCCTGCAAACTTTTTTTTTTTTTCTGGGGTTGATGGTACATTTGCCAACTGCAGTGTCTCTGCCACCAGGCAAATATAAGTGGTAGAGTTATAGTACCAGTAAGTGGTGTTTTCATAGTCTGGTATTTGATTTCCTTTAGAGTTCTTTGGGGAAGCAGAAATGAGAACTGATGTGGTCACTTGGCTACTGTGCCTTTAAGAATTGAGAAATTTGGAGGCTTTGTGCAGATGATAAAGTGTTGAACTTTTTTTTTTCCTGTAGTCTTATTCTACAAAGGCCACAGGGGCTCTTAAAACAAGATTAATTTTTCCTCAGTATACCAGTACATTGCAAAAACCTTTGCAAACATTGATTTTAAAACAAGTGATTTTGTATTTGCATATGCAAAATAAAAAAAAAAATCAATTGCATTCCTAAGAACAAATATACGCCAGTAATTCTGTTAAAAAAAGTGCTTGTGGCACACTTTCTCTTCATTTTTTCTGTTTAATACCCCAGCTGTTTTACTGGTCCACATTTTTCTTCAAAATACTGAAAGTGAGAAAACAATGTTTCTACATAAAAGGAGTTGAAACTATTTTTGATTTAACTCAAAGTCATTCAGGAGCAAGCAAATGCTGTCAAGTATCTTCAGCCAGTAGATTTCAATTTGTATTTAATACTTGCATAACTTAAACATTAGCCAAGAGAATTTTTAAGCATTTTTTTTCCTTTAATTTGGCTTAAAAAAAGTAAAAAATACTCCTCCTGGACTGAGATCTTGTATCTCAAGTTTCAGACCGAAGTAAACTTTTACAGCCGAGTTGTAAAATAGCAGTTTATGAGACAAACTTTGCCAAAACTTTAACTATAACTGTGCCAATGTGCCATTATAATAATCCAACAATAATCATGGTCCATTATATTAAATCACTCGCACAGACAAAGGCTGCTAACCTTTCCAAGTGGGAAAAAATGTTCCTTTCAAATCAGGGATAAATTCCAACTGAGAAGACCAAATGCTCCAGCCTTTAAGTAGTGAATACATTTACTTCTCCCCAGGGCTCAAATAACCCAACATTTGGTAAATGTTTAACAAGGACGAATTCTCCCTCCCATTTGCCCTTTTCTCATATACACTAGATTAACAAATTTAGCTTAACAAGATGATCTGTGTTACCCCCTGGTATCCCTCAATTGGATCCTTCCTCCTGTTATTGGCGTATCATCCCAGTCCATTTGTTTGATAAGAGGACCCAAGGTAATTAGCTGTGTGGCAGAAACAGTGTCTTCCACCAGCCCCACCTCTTACACAGGCAAGTCTCCCACAAACACGAGAAGGTGCTTTTGCTGTTGCTTTTTTCTTTTTGCACATGCTTTTTTAAATTTTTTTTTTTGAAGGGATCTCCTTTTTGTAGGATTTTACAGAGGAGATTAAGTGAGCATGGCATGTAACTCTTGACTCCCGTTATGCCTCCCCTGCAGCATGTCAGGAGCTAAATCAAAGCCTCTGCAGGAATTCACAAATCCAGCTTAGAAATCTCATATTTAGTCCTGGGTAAATGAACATTGTTGAGGGCAGAATAACCGTAGGCACTCTGACACATTCAGGGGGTGGTGGTGGGCTGTGCCTGTGTCAGCTCCATGGAGTCACAGATTCCTCTGTTAGCCTTTTCTATTTTCAGCTGGGTTTTGCCACATTCAGATGCCCTGTTGCTGTTTCATGTTGCATCTGGCAAGCTGGCTGGATGGAAAAACTGTATGTGTAGGCTCACACTGATGAGCAGGTTTCAGATTTGGAGAAAGTTTCCTTGTGGTGTTTTTTTTTTTTTTTGGTGGATTTGTTTTTCTTTTTTTTTCTTTAGCTTGTGAAATGATTTGGCTTACACTGTGAAAGGAATTTGGTGCTCTCCTGTTTTTCCTGGGAATGTATTATCAACTTCAGAGCTGCCAACTTTGGCGCAAGACATTAATGAAGGTTAATGCCTGCAAGGGCTGGGAGGAGAGCAGAGTTAGGATGAGAAGGACCTAAAGCCCATATTGGTGATCTGAAGTGAACTGAGCAGCTGCATTTAATTTCAGAACTAGAGCCTCTACCTGCACTTAACACTTGAACAGTGGTGGTGACAGCTGGCAAAAGTCTCTAATGCTTTTAACAGCTGTCAGTGTCACTGATGAATAAAGCACCTTCCCATGACTGAACTGGAGGAAGGACATCTGTTTTTGAAACCTGGCTAGAGGATTGTCCTGCACATGTGTGTTACTGTGTGAGCCATTATTGCCACCACCTTGGTTTGTGGTTTTCCCTCTGATCCAAAAGTGAAATCCTGGTTGGAAGTCAGGCAGTGCCATTGGTGTGCTGGAGGAGACCTAAGGCAGGAGCAGTGTGATGCTGCTCAGTGTGCCCTTCAGCATCCCAGCATTCCTCTGTGAGCCGCTGAATTTCATCACTTCTCCAGCACTGAGGGCTCCACACCTGATAGTGCTCAGTGACTTAAATATCCTTGTCAAAAGAGCCCTTGGATGAGCTCGGGATTGTGGCGATGACAAGGAGTGTGGTGGTCTGCTTTACTGTGGGGATAGACCCTGCTGTTTGGGTTGGTGGGTCCCCAGCTGAGAATCAAGCCGTTGTCATTCCAGTTGGCTTTTTCCCTGGTTTCTGACCACCTGACCTTCTGAAAGCATTTGTTTTGGACTTGCTCTCATCATTCCTGTCTCTGGGACCTCAAATTGGGTGATGGCAGTGTCAGATTTTAGTCAGGCTGGCCATTGAAGCTGACAGCAAACATAACTTTCTTCTTGTGTAATAAACATCACCCAGGGCTCAATGCTGAGCTGCTCACTGTAGCAGATGGGGATTGTTCTGTCATCTCTGTGGAAGAAGTCTCAATATCCTAGAAGAGGACTGCTATGTGTTTCCTTCAGCTTTGCAGTGAGAGTGGTTTGGGATTTACCTGCAAGTAAAGCAAGATCTTCACCTATGTCCGTGACTTATTTCAGTTGTGATTGCCAAGGTGATGGGTTTGGGGAGACTCCTCAGTGGAAAGGAATTTGTCCTTCAGTTCTGCAAATACATTTGCTTCTAAGGAGTTTATGCACGAATGGGTCTCAAATGAAGACATGTTCTATTTGTAACCAACTCCCTTAATTGTCGGCAAAGGAAAAAATTCTCACTTGTTTGTATATTTATCAATCAAGCTAAATTAAATAGCATAGCCTAGGTGAAAGAAGGCACAGAAGAACCCGTTTGGATAGATAGGACTCTTCATTCTCAAGTTATTCACACAGTTGTTCTGCTGTACTGAGGCGCGAGAAAGAAAAACCATTGAAGTACTTCAGTAACACCAAGAAAAACGACTAGATGGGAGAACTATGTAATAGAACTGTGTCACAAGATAATCACTCCTTGCTGATGCACAAATGCTACAGTAGAAACCCATCCTTGTCATAAAGATGCAATTACCAATGTCTCAGTAGTTTGATCAGAAAGGTAAATACCCAGATGACAGAGCAAAGAGACAATATTTCCATTCAGTCCTTAACCATCTCCTTATATATGTCTGCGTAATGCTTCCCATTTTCCTCTGCTGTCTTCCCAATAAGAGAAAAAAGACTATTTCTAAATGCCTGGGGAAAATAACACAAAAGACATGCATTCATTTAAGGAATTACAGAAATAAAAAGTGATATATTTTGCGTTTGGCAGATAATTTTCACTTTGGGGGCTGGTACGTAAAAATTAAGTCAGATCCCCAAATTACTCATTCTAAAAGTTCCGGCATTTCAAGGCACTAAAGAGATTTCTTGTTTGAAATCTGCTTTACCAATAACCTGTCCACTAGACAGCTTTCCTATCTGGTTGAGGTGCTCTTTTAATTTAGGTTCAAGCAGTGCTTGATTTTGCAAAATGCCAGAAATTGTCTGCACATCCTCAAACTCCAGAGAGGCTTGTGAGCAACAGAGGTCCTTGGGACCTTGTAACAGGTTTTCCATTTGACTGGTGATACGGTTAGATGGAATTTAATCTCTGCAAGATCAGGAAGTGGTTTCTGGGAACTGATGCCCCAGAGTTTGCTGCATCTCAGGGACCTGCTCTTAACCTCATGAAGGATGGCTTCCTTGCAGGAAAGGATCTATTCTGTTAGGATGGGATGATTAGTTTACAAAGCCCTTCTTTGTTCTCTGTTTGTCTCACTGTTTTTTTACGTATTTAAAAAGTCAATTATTCCAGTTTCTGTTCTGATAGCATCTAGGGATAGAGCTAATGAGTGTCTTTGGAGCTGCTGGTGTGTTACTGGCTGTTTAAAAAGCAGGCTCGTTTCTGGCTGACTTGGGGCTCCTTCAGGTGTTCTTGAAGTCACACTGTGTTCAAACAAGGTGTCCAATGCTGTCTGCTCCTCTTGAGATTCACTGACTGGAGACCTAACTAGACCCAGTGTTGATGTGGTTTAGGAGTGTAAGATTGAGGAAACACTAACGGAGTCTGTCTCTGAGCCCTGCACCATCTTGTCTTGGAGCTACGGTCCTTGTGGAGGTACAGGAGGACCAAGGAGATGTGAAGCCCTTACAGTTTCCCTGGAGCACAGCATTTCATTGCTTCCCCTAAAAATTAGCTGTGCTCTGGCAATGCAGCCTGATTCTGGGAACAACTCTGTGTTTTGTGCAGTGAAGCCAGGCCACACTACCAGGCTAATAGGAAAACTTCTGCCATGAGGTCGGTCTTCTGCCCATGGAAGGCGCCAGAATCTGCGGTCGTCCAGAAAGACTGACAGAAAGTTTTCTGTTCAGAGGTTGCCTAAGTGTCTCTCCTATAAAACTGTGGTTTGTCTGAGAAAATAGTGTGAATGATCTATAGGGAAATGCAGACTTTCCACTCTCTACATGTCCTATATAAAATGGCAGTTTTCCAGTGTCACTTGTAAGTGATCCTTTCCTTGATGTGCAATTAGAAGCCAGAGGACTTGGTTGAAGGCCATAAAAACATCAAAAATTCCTTTTTTGGTTGCAAGAGAGGAACTGTCTAGCTTGGTGGGTAAGGCTGGCCCATCTTTGCCTGTTTTTATGAGTCTCCTTTTAGGTATAAGTTCAAAAATATCTTCCTCTTAACTACTTCCAAAAGGTCAGTGGAAAGTGCTGCTTCACCAGTTACACAAAACACTTTGAGGGATAGGGAAGAATCAGAACTGAGTTGTTCTTTGCATTTCTTACGACAAACATATTCGAGATCAACCACTTTCTCTCTGCTCTGCTGTGAAAATGCCATTAAACTAGTTTGTTTTCTTTCTCTCCTTTTTTGATATCTAATTTTGATACAAAACTGTATTTTAGACACCATATCACCCTGAAACCTTGTAAACCTCATCAGCTACTCCCCAGCCATCCAAAGCCATGAGATGCCAGGGCAGCTTGGGAACAGGGATGGAGCTCC
This sequence comes from Neopelma chrysocephalum, assembly GCF_003984885.1. Classification (NCBI taxonomy): domain Eukaryota; kingdom Metazoa; phylum Chordata; class Aves; order Passeriformes; family Pipridae; genus Neopelma; species Neopelma chrysocephalum. The sequence goes on from NW_020897762.1 coordinate 1,757,533, forward strand.
ACTCTGTGCTGCTCAGAGTGCTTTTACACAACTCTATTTTTGGCTCTTTGCTTGCTCAAATGAAACTGTCTGATTAAGTAACACATAGGAAATAGATTTCAGTCCAAGTCTGAATCATCGAGCTATTAATTTTGAAAAAAGAGGGTTTAGTTTTGTGTTGTTGGTTTGTTTTTGTGGGTTTTTTTAAAGTCCATGCTCACTCTTTTCTGTGTTAGTTTTCCCCCAGAACGACACTCAGGAAGTTCATTTGGATTAGGTGTGAATTCGCAGTGTATGAGCTGTGTAGACACCCTTGTGCAGAATGAAAGCTGCCTGAAGTCGGCGTGGCTTTGAAAATGGATTTAGTCCACCCTAGATCTCAGTGAGCATTTTCTTGCTGAGATGTAATTAGCTAATTAGCTGATTTAACTAATCCTTCTTTAAAATTAATTTGGATTACTTTCCTTGGCTGTCTCCAGAGAGACAGAAGTGCTTAGTTCTCCTGGTAACTAATGCTGTCACATTCTGGGAGGACACAGTAATTGTGTAGCATCCCATTTTTGAGCCTAGTTATGGGGATGGGGAACAAAGAACTTGTGAGTATTATCTAATCTAGACTTGCCACCCATTCAGCCTGTGCAGTTCAATTCCGACGTTGTTGCTGGAGCTGGGACTTGTATTTCAGGTACATCTGACCTTTCACTTGAGCAACCAAGGCTCTAATTTCAAGCCAAGCTGTGAGTGTAGGTGAGGTCTCAAGTTCCTTTTTAAATTGCCAAGCTTGAGTGCTGGATGCACAACTAGATTCTCTAACATCTTTGAAAATTCACATGAAGTCCAAGTCAAGATTTTAATTAATAAATAAATAAAATTTGATATAGCATCAGTGCAGATGTTAGATCTCAATCTAGACCAGGGGAGGAAGAAGTATCTAGACAGAATGGACCTTGCCTGCTTGTGGATGGTCTGATGAATTGTACCTTTTGAAGCAATTCCTGAACCATTAGATGTTTGGGATGTTTTTGAGAATGCACTGAGAATGGACTGGAAGAGGGTAGATGGAATGCATGTACTTGAATGGAGAAAGGAAAAGAGATTAAACCAGATGAGACTCCGAGTTAGTTAATTGTATCCAGAGTATCGTTATCAGCATTCCCCTATCCAATTGGAATAATGTGATGTGTAATATTCCACAGCTATCTGTCCTGCTTCCAGCTCTGTTCAATGTTCTCATTAATGACTTGCACAGTGCAGTAAAGAGTATGCTTATTAAATTAGCAGACAACATGAAGCTGTAAGGCCTGCAAATATACTAGGGAACAGGATTAGGAATTTACTAAGGCATACACAAATTCAGAAACTGGCAAAAAAAAAGGGAATAAAATTCAATTGGGGACTAACCTCAGAAGTATTTGACTGCATAAGCATGGGATGTGTAACGTTCAGCATTCAGAGGCTGAATGCAAATTTAAAGAAAACAAAACCCACCACCTCATGGTATTTTAAAGAAAGGCAGACCTTGTAATTGGATCTTAGTAAGCATCTACCTCTCAAGACACCATATGCGCTACTCAGCATTGATAAGGTCTTGACTAGGTTTGTTCGTATTCTTCAAAGTTTGAAAGACTTTGAATAAACAGAATAATTAAAGGTCTGGGGGAAAATGGCTTATGAGGAGAAATTGGAAAAAACTAAAATTCTCTTGTTTTCTAAGGAACACTTCAGTCAGACATAAATACTTTTTAAGTACTTGAAAGACTTGTAAAAAAAATTTAGGTAATTTCATCTTTTATGAGTTTGTGATCCAGCCAAAATCACGGCAGGAGAGTTCCAGATTAGATGTTAGGAAAACTTCCCCAGAAATAATGATAGCAATGGGCTAGGGCAGATTGCCTGGTGAAGCCATGTAGTTTCTGTTATTGGTGGTCAGAAGGAACAGGTTAGAAAAAAAATGATTGGCAGTGAAATCAATATAGTCACCCCTGGCTTGTGGGATGACTGGAGAAGGGTTCATTAGAGGACCTCTTGGGGTCTTTTTTGGTCCAGGGATGTGAAAGCAGTCAGTACAGTACTCAGAATAATATCCATGGGCAGCAATTACACAATTAGATATTTATGCTACTGTTCTAATCTTTGCAGGTAATTAGTTTAATTATTTCTGGATTCTGTTATGAGTATCTAGGTCAGGATCAGGACACTCTGAGAGCAGATCAGGTGTGTACACACGGATACCCACTTTCCAAATGCACCACAGTTTTCCATGAAGCTTTGTTCCCAATCATACTGTTATGTTCCAAAGAGGATCCTGGACTCTTTGGAACATAAAATTTGGTAATATTTTTCCTGTTAAATTTGTCTTGAATTTGATAAACTGTTTCAATTAAAGGGTTGGTTATTTTTTGTATTTGCTCAGCAAAGTATTCTGATTCTCTGTGACAGATTGACACAGAAGCCCTCCTATTCACAAATGAGTGCTTCTTGTGCTATGTGGTTTAGGCATTTTCCCAGCCTTGCATAAAACTGTGCTTTGAGTTAAGAAGTTGGAGATGTGTGTCTGTGTGTCACAGCCTACATATTCTTGCTGGTGCTTCATGAATTTGAGGGGTCACTGTCTGTGTGGTGTCTGCAGTAATCTTTCATTTTTCTGATGTAGGAAATAAAATTGTATGCACATGTATTTTTGCTGTATTAAACACATCTGGAGCACTGTGTCGATCTTCTCCTTCTCTTATCACTTCCCTTCTGTTACGTAGAGGTAACTTCAGCTGTTACCTCTACATAAAACTACAAGGCTGTCTAGGGAAGGCTTGTGGGATGGAGGAACCCAGAATTAGCTTTTCCCCCTCTGATTTGAGTCACCACTGAAGATAAAATCATCTCTACCAGCACACACCTGGAATATGCATTGCAGTGTAGTGAAAGAGAAAGCTGTGAGACAGTTCAGAGTTGTTATAAGGTAACTGCTAACTTACATTCCTTAATTTAATACATTAAAACATCTAAAAACTTGCAAATTGCCCAAACTTTCATCTTTGGAAATACTGGTTTTTTTATGTACTCAAGCATTATCTTGACTTTTATATTTTAAGTATGGACAGGCAGTCTACTGCTTGAAACAACATTTAGGAAGAGGAGACAATTCTTCTGCATTTTGGAAGAGTGAGTGAGTTTGGAGCAGTTATTTGAATGGTTCATTATGCAGGCAGGCACCTCTGTTTGTCTAAGTAATCATAGTAATTTCTTTTATTCTATTCTTCAAAGTCCCAGATGAAATATGGGCTGCATGGATTTTAGTACAGTAAATGCATGTAATTCAAGATACAAAGAGAGGAAAGAAGCATTTATTTTACAGATGGATAACCAAATCATACAGAACTAAGAGACTGTCCAAAAATAATACAGAAAAACTGTGGCAGAGCATGGATTCAAGCCTGAACTTTGTGATGTCTCACTCAGAACCCTGATTACAAGGCTCCTTTTAACTTTTCAAGTTGTTCTTTTATGCATAAGAAGTATTATCACTTAGACTTTTAGCTATTTTGTTATTAAATTAAACATTTCTTTGCTCTGCTGGAACACAGAGCTGGAATGCTAGTGTGACTAATTGGAAAATGATGATTTCCCACCAAAGGTGGGGAGATGTGGCCAAATGGATAGGAACCAGTCTCGCATCAGGCTTGACCCATTACGTGTTGTATCCAGAAGTGCCACATTGCTGCCTCCCTGCACCTTTGTGATATATCTCACACTTGTCACAGCAGCTCTTGGTGTGGCTCTTGCCACGGTTATCGCTCAAGATCCTTGGCTTGGGACACAGAGACCAGCTGTGCTATTAGAGAAGTGCCATCGTGGGAAGATGGAGCTGCAGCCGGCGTGGCTGGAATATCAGCACCGCTCCTGACATTTTTGGACACCTCCTCTTTGCTGCACTCCTCTTTCCCACCCTTGCTTCCCCCAGCCTTTTGAAACTGCACGGGTCAGATGAAAATTTCTACTCAGCAATTTTCTTTTTTCCTCTCCCTCCCCCCATACTTTTAACCATACGAGCTTGTTTGAGAGGAGAAATATGTGCTGTCTCAGAGACAAACGTGGGTGTGAAAGAGTGCGCTTAGTAAGGCCTTTCTTCAGGTTAAGAAAACAGCAAACTCGTTCTGTGACATTCTCTCATCCTCTGGTGACCTGTGCAAGGCACAGGGAGTGTTGTACATACACCTGAAGCTAAAACAAAGCTGAAAAACATCTAAAACTCTGCAGTTGTTGGGTGGGGTTGGAGTGAATGAGCAGGTGCATACCAAAGCAAAATTATCTTGGGTTGTGTTGCTGTCCTGTTTCATAATCATTAAGCAGGTTTGGGGATAGAAAACTTCCAAGGGAAAGAGAAAGAAGAATGAGAAATGGAGATTTAGAAGTCAGTGGCTTTCCTGGAAACAGAGCAGTAGTTGCTCCTGGCTGCCTGACTGCCAGGTTTTGGCTGAGATTTAAAAGCTGAGTATGTGTTGACTGTCAGGCCAGTGCTGTCAGTCACCTACGTTCAGGTTAATGCTTCAGGGAGCTGGCGAAATTCCAGGGGATAGCTCGCCTAAATAAAGATATCACTGCTCTTTCCTTGGAACTACATGTTCTTCCCTCCTCTCTCAGTTTTTTACTCCTTCTTTGTGCTGTGGAAAAGTGAGATGGCTCTGCACAACTTGAGGATGTTCAGATCCAGACCAAAATTTCACGTCCCTGCTGGAAAAAAAAAGAAAAAGGCTTAAATACAGAAACCTTAAAATTAAGACTGACCCAGATTAATGTTTTTCTGTGCTTTTTTGTTGTTGGTGTTTTGTTTTGGTTTTGTTGTTGTTGTTGTGATGGTTTTTAGGTTTTGTTTGTTTGTTTGTTTTTTCCAGAACAGGATGAACTGAACAGATAGGCTGAAAAATGTAGTGAGTAATATGTGTAAACTCAAGCCTTTGGTATGCAGCTTAATCTGGCACAGCACCCAACTTGCCTGACTAATCTGCTTTATGTCAGCATGACAAGGTTTGTTGGAAGTGATGATATCTTTCAGTAGACAAAGTAATTTAGTTGGCTGTCTATTAGTAGTATTAGACAAGGTTTCAGGCACATAAGCCCTTCTGAAGGCCACCTGAAAGCTTAAAAGAAGGCATCACCTTTGCTTTCAGCTGACTTGTGGAAGCAGTTGGGAGCTTAAAGCTTGCCTGCTTTCTGTCTTTTTTTGTTTGGTCTTATGTAGGATTTTCTCTACCATGTCTACCTGATATCTAGAGACACCGTTTCCACCCAAGAGTATAATAACTTCTTTTTTTTCTGTTTTAACAGGAAAAATTTCATAACAGCTGGGTTTAGGGGGTTTTAGGTTTTGGTGTACTCAGCCTTGTTTTGCTTTGCCGGCCATTTATTCTGTGATGCACATGTTCTGCATTGTCTTAAAATCAGAGCCTCTCGTGGTGTCTGAATTTGAGTATCTCAAATGTCTGAAGTCAGCAACCACTATTGAAAAGCACAGATTTTAAAGTTATTTGTAATAAGATAAAAGACAATAAATTAGTTAAGTTTCTCTTCTTCTGTGCTATTCCCCTTCAATAAAGAAGAAGAAATGAGGTTACTTAGTCACTTGCCTCTGTCATGGATTAAAAGTGATAATGCCAAATAGCTACCAAAAGCTTTACAACAATATTAAAATATAGCAACTGAGTAAAGGAACCGGAATACTCAAACTGGAGCTGAAAAAAAATAATGAAAACCACCCTCTCTCATGAATAGTTTTGGTCCTCATTATAGATTAGTAGTTTTGTGAGATGATGTAGAAATGTTCCTTATTATCACAGCTTTATTGCCTACCTCTGTACATCTGTTCCAAAATTCATTTCAAAATGGCCAGACATTTCAATAATCCAGTGTGGCTTGGAATTTTCATATTGTTTCTGGTGCATTAAAATCTGGATGGAAAGCTGGTACTTTTAAATTTACAATTGCACAGACCGTACAACATCTGGGTAGCTTTGCTCTATTGCTTTCCCTGTTCCTTTAAATTTAGGCTGAAGTTATGATGTGCATGAAAGGCTAAAGACCTTGTGTGTGGCAGGTGTTATTTCAAGCTGACAAAAATTCAGTAATATGTTCATTTTACTTTGATATGGCCTTTTACAAAAATGCATAAACCTCTGATGCAAACCTTGGCAAAATAGTTTTATTTTAAAAACAGGAAAATGGGGGATCTTTTGGACGAGGAGAAATTACCAATCAACTTATACATGCATGTGTGTATTTATATAAAAAAATCCATGAAATTGTTCCCTTAGAAGTTATTTATTTATTATTCCTTCAAATTTATGTTCCATCCCTTCTCTATTGAGATCCACTGCTGTAGTTTCTGGAGAACCAGTGAAATGTTTTGGTTTTTTTGTTTTCCAAGAATGATAGCACTGAGGCAAAATTGCAAGTTTCTGAGTTATATAGATTCCTGAATTTCTTGAATAATTACTCCTCATTGCCAGTCAAATAGCCATACTTTGACTTAAAGTGATCTGTATAGATGAATCTTTAGCTGAGTGAAACCTCTTAGTTCTAGTGATCCACACTGAGCTTTGTTGTCTTTACATGAGTTAAGATATGGTTGATGTAATGCTGTTCTACCCCAATACATCTGTGGCATCCTAAATATAGCCAGTATCAGAAGCCTTCTTTAGTCTGGAGGCTCGTACAATAGTACAAACAACAAAACAAACCAAACAAAACCAACAACTAAAAACCACCTAAACCCCACTCCCCACCCCCAAGACGTCTCAATTCATAACTATGAGAAAGGATGGAAATGTTGTGTTCATCATCCCTGTGTCTTAGTGAACCAAAATGTTTGGGAGAAAACTATGTTCCTCTCTTAAATACTGCACATCTAAATATGCTGAATGAGTCTGTGGGGTTTTCTGTATTGTTCATGCTTAGCAACAGGAAAAAGAATTTTGGGGAAAGCTGTGCATGTAACTAAATCCCAACTTAATGGTTACTCAATCCTTTGGAGTGAGTCCCTGTAAAATCCCTATTGGGAGACATATCAGAGGGTTCCTCTGGATGAAATGCTGGTTAAAAGCCCAATCCCAGTTGTGTTTGCATTACTTTTGAGGTGGTACAGGGCTATTTTGCCAGAACAGGTCTGATCAAACTGCATTTTCAACCTGACCTTCTCCTCACCCCTAATAACTTCCTGGTTCCTTGGTCAGAGAGAGATTTATGAGCAAGAACAAAGCGTGATGTGTCTGTCCCAGCAGCGAGGGAAACCAGAAAACTTATTAAGAGAGAAGGGAGGGGGAGAGAAGAGAGAGAATGAGAAGGAAGGGAGGCTGGAAGTGAGTCCTGGTTTCAGACAGAATCACCTCAGCTTCTGGTCTACTGTAATTACCCAGCCACTGAAGAAATAAAACGCTGAAAAATCAATTTTATAAAAAAAAAAAATCAATGTTTTAAACAATTTGAAAAGCTCTCATAATTTTAAATCTCTCCACAATGTACACGTTCAGAGCACTGATCACCTTCAAAGTGAAGTGCTCCAATAATTTTAAATTGTTCTGCACAGAAAAGGCTCTGAACCCCCATTTCACTCCCAAATGGAAGCAGCCTGGAAAATATGAAGCACACCAGTAATTTTTAAATAGCCCTCTCTGTCCAGCCCTGCTTGTGCTTCCATAAATTCATACAACTCAAAATTTCAGTGTTGTTTTACGTTGAAAGAATTTCTTCCTCTAATCTGTAAAGATGATTTTTGTCTACTATATTAAAAGATTTTTTTTTTTTAGTTAGAAATATGAAGAGTTTTTCACGTTTTTGATTACTGAAATTATGGGTCTTTTCCCATTAAAAGTTTTTCCATTTGTTCCTGTATTTAGTCCAGCCAAAAAGTACAAATTGATGAGTAGAGCTGTTATCATTTCCTAACTTACAGCTCTGTGCAGAAAGTGATTTTACATTGAATTGTAATTTCATTCACAAGGGCTTTAGACCTTATATAATTAAAATACCTCAATCCTCTTCAAATTAGAAAAGCAAATTGTTACATATCATAAGTAGGTGCTTTTCACTCTAATGACAGTCACTTAGATGATTTATGACATACATTATTTTATATCAAAGTACAATGAAATAGGCATTACCAAAGGTAATCTCAGTAATGTCTGAAAAGGGATCTCAAACCTCAGTGCAACAATGAATGCAGTATTTAAAATGCAAAACCCAAGACATTATTATGGTTTTGATTTCTTATGCCACAGCTTCTCCTGATCTGTTATATTAGTACAGCAGTACAAAGGGTGTTTTGGATGTATTTTGCTAAGATAACAGACGGGAAAAAATGAAATATAAAGTCGGGTTTTATGCAGAAATTGTTATCAAAGGAATGATAAAGTAAAACTGCACAATCGCAAGGAAAAACAATTGATGATGTATAAACTGAAATATATTGAGCTCATGGAATATGCTCATTTTCAGCTTTTAAGCCCTTGCATTATTAAAATGCATAATAAAATAAAATGCTTGGATAATGTATAAACAAATCAGAATAAAGTAGCTTCTTGAATATAATTATTTTCATATTTCTGTATTCTATATGAAGATCATCTCCTCTCTCCTCCCCCACTCCTACAGCAGTGACCTGTTCCAGAGCCTTGGAGTCAGTGGTGAGAATCCCAGTATTCTTGGAGTACTTTGTGGCAGGCAAATGCTACCCTGCAACACTGCATCAGAACAGGGACAAATGGCTATAAACGAGAACAAATGGCTGTGCGTTGGCCATGAATACATTTAGGCTGGAGATGAGAAAAAAGGTGCCTAACCATCTGAAGTGTGAGACTGGAGCAGACTTCCTGCAGGAATAATGGAAATATAAAAAAAAAAAAAATAAAAAAAAATCAACGTAACTTTCAATTTTAAGTAAGAAGTTGAGAGATTTGAGGTGGTTGCCTGCAGTGTCACAGGACCTATAAGGCTGCTTGTAGTATCCATCCTGCAAGCATCAGTCTTGCAGATATTTTCCTGTGCTGATTGCTGAATGGATGTATTTGTGCGAAGTGGGGAGGTCTTGGGGTGCAAGGGTCCAAAAGTCATGAAGGCTGATGGAAATGGTGTCTGAGTAAGCAAATAAATGCTGAAACTGCTTGACTTGGGATGAGTAATTGTCAGGGTTTCAACAGTTCTGGTGTAGGGGCTTCAAGAGTACAGAGGAGTGAGCAGCAAAGAACTCCCGAGAATGACTAAAAATGACTGGGCAACCTGATTTACTGTGAAAAGCTTAGGAAAGCCAGTCTAGTTACCTTGAGGGTTATGGGACAGCATGCATGGGGAGAACAAGGGTCATGTCAAATCTGCCAGATCCCGGAGCAGCTCCCAGAAGGGGTTCTGAGAGACTTCCCAACCTGTCCTTCAGTCCTCTCCCAGGGCAGCTCTGCCCACCCTCTGTCCCCTCACACCCAAACCACGCTTGGTGGAGCTACACCCATTCAGCCTCCACACATAGCAGGGTGAAGATCATGAACCTCCCAAGGGCTGAGAGGGAAAAGGCAGCGTGTTCTTCATCATGAAAAATGTTCAAAAGGAGATGTCAAGTTTTTCTGAGAGAGATCTTTCCCAAGAATTAGCTCGCAAAGCACTGTGGCTGTGCCAGCTGAGCATGTTTGTCCCTGATGGCTGCATAATCGATGGCGTTGTGGTCTGGTGCTTGCTGACTGAGCCCCAGCCTGAACGTGCTTAGCAGTTTGCCTCTCATTTGCGTCAGCATCTAAATAAAGATGAATACCATTTTTCCCCCCTCTTTTCAAGATGGGCTGTTAATTTTATAACAGAAGAGCAATCTAAAGGCTTATATAATTAAGAGCACATTTTTCAAAATTTCAGAGGACTATTTTTTTTTCCAATGTTCAGCAGCCATAACTGGGGAGAAAATTTTAAAGGCTCTTAAACGGCAGCATTTCCAAAGCATCCTCAACAGCAAGAGTTCCCCTTGCTCAGAAAACCTGGTCACAGTTTTTCATACCAAAATGAAACCTCAGGGGTTTAGAAACATAATAAATTCACATTTCATTTTGAATAAAATCCCTTCCCCATTCCTGTGCTCAAAGTGCTACTTGAAATAAACACTCTTTTCAGCAAAAAACAACCTCTGCCTTGAGGCTAGTTTCAGAGTTAGCCCTGACAAGTTGTGGTCAGTAAGTCCTGGCTCATTGTCCCACTCTAGTCTCAGCAGAGAAAGTGGAGGTAGTATCCAGCAGTGTTTCAGTGTGATCCGTGTCCCCTGCTGTTTCACAGCTGGAATATCAAAAGCTCCTCTCATTCCCCTGATTTTCCCACCTTGATGAAGGGGTTGAGCACACCACGCTTGCAAAATCTGTTTTGCTCAGTGGTGTAGGGAGATGAAGAATGTGAGAGCAGAAGCTTTAATGCTGCTTGGTGGGTGCAGAAATACTTCCATGTACCTTAGAAGCATCTTCCAACTTTCAGTGGTTGATATTTTGATCTGCTCAATTTAATCAACTTTTACTGCTTATTGAGTGTGATATGGAAAGGACAAGGGGGAATGGTGTTGAGATTAGCTGTTAGTAATAAATTCTTTACTGTGAGGGTGGTGAAGCACTAGAACAGGTTGCTCAGGGCAGCTATCCCCATCCTGGAAGCGTTCAAGGCCAGGTTGGATGGGGCTCTGAGCAACCTGGTCTGCTGGACGATGTCTCTGCTTATGGCAGAAGGGTTGGAATGAGATAATCTTTAAAGTCTCTTTCAACCCATGGCTTTCTATGATTCTGTGAAAAATTCAGCTTGATGAGTAAATGTTTGTGCTTCTGGATGAAGCGTGTTACTCTGGGGAAAGTTAGGAGGAAAGGGGATAACAACAAACAGTCACAATGGGACATGGTTAGGGAGTCAAGTCTGATCAGTCTCCATCTGCATGTTTTGGTGGATCTAAAGTTAGGTTCCTCTTTGTAGCTTTTTTTGTCTCACTATGAGCTCTCCTGGTGTGGCAGGTGGGATTTTCAGTGGTCAATGGTTATGGGAGTGAACAAGCCAGCAACTATAACCATAGCCTTGTGCTTAAAAACAGAAGTTTTTCCTCACCCTGCGATTGCCTGGAAAGCTCCAGAGACCGAAATATGTGCAAAGCTCAGAGTTCCTGAGCAGATATGGTCTGTTGGGATCTCCTGATGATGACAGTGTGGAAAAGAGCCAGGAGGAAAACTCTGGGGCGGGGCGGGGGGGGAAGGTGATGTGAAGGTAGAAAACCATTTAGTATGTAGAGCTGATGACTGCACTTGAAGAGTGAGCAGAGGGACCTTTTTAATGGCAGTGGTGAACCACTGGACATGGATAAATTGGACTTTGGGAGGAGGGGGCTGCTATCATTTTAAAGTAAACCAATTCTTTTAAAATTCTGTTAAATGTGGTTTTCCTGTTGCTTTCTGTAGCGACATTACCTGTCAGCTGCTTGTTTCCAGGTTTAAAACTGTTTTCTCACTTAAGACTTAGAGACGCAGTTCCATTGCTTTTAGTTTTGTAAAGATTCCTGCAGGAGAAACTGTGGGAAGATAGTGGTGGTGTTTTTAAGATATGCTGGAATATAGCAAATATAGGAAATGCACAAAGCAATAACCATAATAAGAGTTTCTCTTCTATTTTACCAAGGAGGAGAAAAATATAGCAATGAGATCTTGGGTTTAGGATAGCATTGCAGGGTTAAGGTTGAAGGAGAGATAATTGATGTTTGTCTCAGCTATGTGAGGAATTTGAAGTCAACACCTACCTCATACAGCAGTTTCTGGCGAGGGGAGAAAGTTGTTCATATTCCAAATGGTGGGTCTGGAGATTCAGTACTCACTGTCCTCACACAGAGGCACTTTGTCAGGTGCACACTCTTGTGCTTTTGGGATGTGTTTCCTGTTATCCTAGCATGGAGTTACATGATTCTTTGGCAGAGAACTCATTACTGTTGGATGGACTAGGGGCAGAGTCAACAAGGACATACCTCTATACTTGGTGGAAGTCACCTATTTGGGACTTGAAGGCATCAGTTTTGCTTTTCTTGTTTTGTTTTTTGTGAATGCTTCTGCTCTATTCGTCTGTAAAATCCTCATCCTCCTAAAAGGTAAATAAAATTTGCCCAGAGGATTGTTTTGAGCAGTGAAGTTTTGTACTTGTAATGTGAGACATCCTGAAGAGCTTAACTCCAATGGGGACTTGCTGGGCACCACTCTCCATTGCATCCAGCCCTTGTGGGGTGCGGGAGAGGTTGGAGTCATCTCTGAGCTGGCTACAAAGCTTGTGTTCTTTCTGACCTTCTCCCAGCTGTGTCTGCAAGCTCTAGTTTCTATTTTCCACCCACCCATTAGCCAAATACTTTGTGCTCTGATCTTTCCCCAAGCCATTTTTAGGTCCTCGTCCTCCAGCCATTCTTCCTATAGCGTGTAAAGCAGAAGGGGAGGCAACTGCATTGATTCTGCCCCTTTATTCTTGTGTTCAGGGTGCTCTGGCTGTTCTGTCCTGAATCTGCTGGAGGGGATGTACCCTAGAGGGACCAAAAGTCCTTCCTTCCCATGTTACTCCAAAGCTTGCTGCTTCTGGTCTGTGCCACATGCTGTAGAGGACAGAGGCAGGTTGTAGAGAACCTTCCAGTCTGTCTGGTCCAGGCTTGCTATCAGCTGGGAGAGGATTGCTAGAGAGCCATAGGAACTCAGTGACTATTCAGTGGCCCATGTTACCGCTGAAATTTGGGAAACAGTGTTTCGTCTGCTTCAAGGTAACTGGGCTTTACCATCCTGCCCTGTTGAGTGTGGGCTTTGGGGAGCATTTGTAACCCACAGAACCTGGCAGGCAGAGTGGGTCTCCTGTGAAGCAGGAACCCTTCACAAATGGGAAAGGGTTGTCTGATTTCTACCTGGGGTCAAGACAGCACTATTCTTGGGTGCCATGCTGCAAGTGATTTTGAGAAGAAATAATACGTGTTCTTGCTCCAACATGATATAAAAATGTCTTTACATTACAGTCTATATTTTATTGAGGTTTCCTTCATATTAGTGTCATAGAAGACCTTGATTTCAATATAACAATATGAAAGTGCACGTGTAATTTCTCTTCTGATCACATTAGTGCTAAACCACTGTACATGGTAGTAATATTAAAACTAATGTGACAGAATAATACAAGTATAAAGTGATGTAAAACCATTAATATTATAGAAAGTTATTCATTTTATACAAAGGATTGTAAGGAGTAATTTGAATAAAATTCCTTTTCTCACTCTCTGATCTAGTTGAGCTACTTTGATCAAAAGATGAGTCTGATCAACAAACTTACTATTAGCTAATTTCCATACAATGACTTCTTGTTCTTACTCCTGCTCGTGGCATAGCTCAAACCGAGCTCGCTGCTCTCAGGAACTCTGCTCTCTGCAGTGTAACTTGAGGTGTGGAGAGAAGAGATGTGAGATCAGGGATGAAGCAATTTATTGAGTATTGGTAACCTGGTCCACTTGGGCATGCACATTTCCCCAGTCAAGTTTAAAGGGCATGTAAAGCTTTAGTGAATTGAGCCGTAAACGTTTAATTGTATGAGTTGCTCCTTGAATACAATAGTGGGGCAAGTTGCAACCACTAGCAGAAATGACTGTGTGCTGAGTGTAAAAGCAGCCTTCTTTCACAGCAGATTTCAGTTTTGCTCAGAGAACTGTATAGCATTTATTTTTAACTCCCTGCAAACTTTAGGTCTCTGATTAAACAAAGTAGGAGCTGGAGGATATCAAGACGTGCATTTCCCCCATTTGATCAGATCACTGAAGACAGCCAACAAGAATAAATAGTATGTGAAAAGCCAGATTTCCAGTGAAATTAAATGAAAAGTTATAAGGCTGTGGTTTTAGGAACGGCCTTTCTTTTGTGGTTTTTGGTTGAGTGTGTTTGTCAGATTTTTATAAGAACATTATTGCTTTAAGAAAAAAATTTAAACCCTGAGAAATTACTCTCAGTCTAACGAGTTCTTTTCCACTGACTACAGACATCATTAGGGGATGGCTATAGCCTGAGGCTGTGCATGAACTTTTTCTTCTAACTGTACACTTTATGTATAATTTAGCTTTCTTGCCTAAATTATTCAAGCAAATAGTGAGTGAAAATAATGGAGTTCACTGAAACCTTCCACAGTATTAAAATAAAACAGTTTTTTACGTTGATTTGAATTTTTAAGCTTTTTAATCATGGATTTCAAATGGAATACGCATGTCTTCAGCTCTTCTCTGTTGTCCCCCTGTGCCTTTTTTCAGTAAAAGGAAAGAAGAAAGGAAACGAACTTCAGCAAATACCCCATTAATTAATAAATGTTACTTATGACTACTTGAGGTAGAAGTAATAGTAATTAAGCAAAACCTATAGACACAGAAAATACATTCAGCAAGTGTTGAATTACAGGCTGTGTTATCTCTTTCACCCCAAATAAGGTCAGTGTTTTTAAATACTGTTGAGTTGCTTTAAGCTGAAAAATACTGTTAGGGAGCTCTATGCAACAAGGCTAAACTCAAAGCTAACACAAAGGCTATAATTTTTTTCAGATAATATTTTTCTAGTTTAATATCAGTCTTCAAAAAATTCTTGCTTTGAAACCCAGGGGCCTGATTGCATGCTAGGAAATTGGTACAGCTTCAGGAAACCCTGCAGATTTCTTCCAGGTGAAGAATCGACCCTTATATGTTTGTTATTGTAGCCAGTCCTTTGCAATCTTGTTCCTCAAATCCCCTTTATAGGGTATTGCTGATGCTATTACTAATGTGGTAAGTACTACATCTAAATTTGAATAGATTTGTTAAGTGTACGCTGTTGTGACAGCATATCCTGTGGAAGTTAAGGAATCCTGGTAATAGCTGCAAGCAGACTCCACAGTTCCCTAGCTCAGCTACATTGTGCTTTCACTGGATGTCTGTTAGAAGAAGCATAATGATGATTTTCTGTAGATGATGGGAAGGGAGCCGTGTCTAGGCACCTGCTATTGTTCAAGATGGGATTCAGATCTTCAATCCCATTGCAGACCAGCCAGTAGTGAGGAATCTCCCTGTGGGATGTAGATCAGGCTCTTTTTGAAAAGAACGTGATATAAGTATAGCTTTAACTGATTTCACCCCCACTGATTACACCCCTGACTAATGTTTGTAGTTTGTCAGTGGGCTTTGGATTAATCCCAACTAGTCAAAAAATCTGATGGCTCTTAGTGCCTGGTGTAGCTACTGTCACGCAGCTCCATTCTTTCACAGTGTAGCACTCCCTGGATCCACAACACTTACTCAGACTGCAGAAATACTGAGTCTTTTGATTCAGGAGCTTTCCCCCAGTCTGAGTTTGTACCCATGATGTGTTTCCACACCTGGAAAAAAGGCTGGATTTTTTGAAGACAAAACAAAACCAACAAAGCGTGTTCGAGATTTTCTTATTTATGGTTCTATGATAAATATCTCAGGAGTGACCATCTCCTGTGCTTAGTCAAAATCCTTCACAAATTCACAAAGCAAACCAATGGGCAAGAATAAAGACAAATTTGTGAACTTTTTTTTTGCAAATTTCACAATTCTTGTTCATTTTTATTGCAACTGTTGGCACAGCACAAGTAGCAGCAGGCAAAGATATCTGCAAACCAATAATAATCACAGAATCAATTAGGGTAAAAAAGACCTCTGAGGTCATTGAGTCTAGCCTGTGACCGAACTCCCCCACATCAACTAGACTATGGCACTAAATGTCGTGTCCAGTCTTTCCTTCAACATCTCCATGGATGGTCACTCCACCACCTCCTTGGGCAGCCCATTCCAATGTCTAATTACCCTTTCTGTGTAGAGCTTCTTCCTAATGTCCAACCTAGCCCCCCTCCCCGGTGCAGCCGAGGACTGTGTCCTCGTCCTAAATAGGATTTGTTCTTCTTTGGAAACCACTTTGAAAAGATATTCACTCTAGATTAATTATTTCTGCATTTTTTTTCTTTTATGACTTTCTTTAAAGGAGAATTGTTTTCTGATAAGAGCAGATATTTTTAACATTTTGTGTTTATTTAAAAGCTGCTGCCCTGATTGTAAGGATATTTTGTGTCGCTGTTAGGTTCATTGTATGTCTCAACTGCTTGCAGTCACTTCTGCATATATATGCATCAGGGGCAGTTGCATAAATTAATTAAGCCGAATAGTTAAAATTTAATTCCATACAATTCAAAGTATGTACAATGTGTGCTTTTGCTGAAGAACTTTCTGAAGTAAAGCCTGGTGATTTTTAATGTAATGATGGCTATTGACTGTAAACTTAGAAAAGGAGCAGTAGAGCTGGAGGATCCTCTCATGTTTGCATTTTGGTCTTAACTATCCGGTGCTTGGTGTTGCACAAGAAACTGATATTCACTTATTATGCACAGAACATCAGTCTTTTCCCCTCTAGTTAACACAAGTGATGATATGCAATCTTGATGTAACGATTGAGTGGAAAGTACCTTTTTATTCATCTACATTTATTTGGTTGCTCTTGAGTCTTCAGTACTGGGGGGAAAAAAATTCAGATAAAGCAAGGAAGAATTACAGAGCTGGGAAGCACATGAAACTGAGCTGCTCAGTTAATTACCCAGGAAGGTTTAGACCGTGAAATCCTTTGACAGTACAACATCCTTTTCCCAATGAATTCATGTTCACCAAAGCCCAGCTCAACACCACACGAGAAAATTCTCCTTCTAGGGATGTTGGACAATTCGTACATTCACAAGATCAGCACAGAGCTACTCAACTCCCTGTTTGTGTCAGGAGATTAAAATGCTTGGTGAAGCCAAAATGATTTTTCATTACATCTTGCAGAATAGCTGCTTCCTTTCCTTTCTGTCTTTATGCACTACAGTTTTCCTTTTCCTTTTTCTTTCTTTGTAATCTGTTTGGCAATAGGCTTTAGGTTGTGTTGGTGTTTTGTGGCAATCTATCATTTGACTGCCTTCATGAGGGAAGGCATCTGTCACCTAAAAACCCCAGTGCACTGAACATCTCTGACTCATGCTTGCTCTCACATTGCAGAGAAATCTGTGACTTGCTCATCTGTATTTTTTTAAACACAATTTCCACCCTGGAATTTCCACCTTCCTAATTGGTAGATTTTAGAAGTTCGTGCCCCTGGAGAAGACCTCTGGCCCTTTATAAACTTGTGGTGTTGCTCTGTGCTCACTGTTTCACCAGCCAGCTTGCCTAAGACTTAATCTGCCACCACACCTTCCCCGTGGATATTTTGTCCGTGTGCGTGAGTATTTAAGGGAATTTCTAGACTTTAGGCAGAACCTTTCATCAGGAGAGGAAAGAGCAGCTCTGCCTGAGTGTCCCATGGACCTGATGAAGTACACTTACCGGTACAGCCAGCAAATGGAATTTTCATGTCAGACTCAACCCTTGTCACTGCTGCCCCAGGGTAAATTAATGGCAGAGCTGATGGGGCCACGGCCCTGTTCCCCCAAACACTATGGGATCCTGGCTTCTCCTGTCATCACAGAAACCTCCACTGGGGCTCCCAGCCAAAGGGTGACATGAAGACACATTACTGGGAGAGAGCTCAAGGAGTTCCCTGTGGGCTGCAGAGGGGGCTCATTAAATGCACCATCTTCAGAGATGGTGCAGTTGCTCCCACACCTGGCCCCTGTCACATTTCCCTGCCTACGTTTTGGGGAAGTCTTACCCCTTCTCATAAACATTTGGGAGCGTTTGCTGCTTTATGGAGGAAGGTACAGAACAGGAGAAAAATCTCAGTTTTGTTCCTGCCTTTCTCCATTAGACCAAGGACAGCCTGTTTGGAAACACTGACAGGTCCATCAGCTCCTCTCAGGTTCAGAGTGATTTTGCTGTATGTTCCGTGACTTTTTAATGTCCTCATGCAGATTCTTGCCCTGCTCTCCTTGGCTTCTCCATCGAATTCAAGCTGGTTTGCTGCAAAACTCCCCACTACTTCTTGCCTCTTTGTCTTGTATTCACCCAAAACTTACCTCTTCTACATTTTCTTTTTCTTAGTACTGCTTCAGTTTGGCCTGGGCCAGTAAGAATGTCTTGGGTTGAATTTTTCTGTATTGCCAAATAGATCTAACTGAATTGCTTTTAGACATTGAAGGCTAATCAGTGACATTTCTGTTTCTCTGAAAAATACTTACAAATTTCATTCCAAACTTGATGTGAAAGAAACAAAATTGGGCTATATAATTTTAATTAAAAAAGAAAATGAAGGGTTGACTGCAGCTTACACCACTTGCCTCAGCCTTATTGAAGGGAACTGAAAACACATGAATGACCTCACCCATAAACACATCTCTTCCTTTCTTCATGAATGTTTAATTTTGGGTGGCGAAGGGACAACCCCAGCAACAGAAATTTATGGCAACACTGCCTAAAGATTGATGAGTTAAGATATTTTTACAAGGATGTGGGAGACATTGGGATCAAAATCTTGTTCTAACAGAGCAATGGCAGGGTTTGAATGTGTGGTTTGATCCTGGGTGAGTAGCTTAAATCCCCAGGCTGTTTCATTTTGACAGAGAAGCCAACATTGATCCCTTCTGTGGAGATGTCCCATTTGGGGTTTGGAGACCATAGGAAACATGCTATGCTCCATGAAACTGTTGTAATTGTACTTTTAAATGCTTTTGTGCACATCCAAATCTGCAAAGAAATAGTAAATAGAAAAGAAATTTGGGGGAGAAAATTTGTCTTTACTTGTTTTCATATGAAATGTTACTTGGACCTTAGATCATAGAAAGGTTAAGCATCATCACTCTACTCATTGAACTATGGAATAAACCAGCAGCAGCGGTGTGAAAAATCCAACCCTCTGGGTGGTTTGCTTTTTCTTGCAAGTGTCTGCAGCAAAATGTTTTGTTTCAGGTCTAATGGCATTTTCAAAGTAAATAAATTTACATGTATTTGGTCTTGCAAGAAACAAACACTTAAATCTAGGTCAGGCTGATAGAGAATTTTTTTCCCTTCTTTTTCCCCTCCAAATTTTCATTTTTCAGGACCATACTGTTCAGTCTCTTATTCTCTTAAAACTTTGCCCTCGAACCTTCTTCGCCCTTAAACTTCTACTTAGTTATCCTTGTAAAGCACTTTGTGAAAATTACTTTTGAAAGCTGCAATATCAAAATATGTTTTATTGTGATGCATTTACTTCAGGATAGTGTGTTCCATGTTCTGCCAGTCCTTATGCTCTTCTGCAGGTGCCTGTAAGCACTCAGGAAATGTAGAAACTCAAACCAGTCTGTTCAATTTAGTGTTGTAAAAAAAAGTTATAGCTTTGTTAAATTGCAGTTTTATAATTCATTTTGTTGAGCAGAATTCTGAGAGGGATAAAGTGGTGGGTGGATAAAGGAGACAGGAAAAAGAGAGGAAGAGTGGCCTTGTTTGGACCCACTGCTCCAAGACGAAATCAGAAATGAAGGTTCGTGGCCCAAAATATTTTCAGGTGCTTTTATAAAGGACTCTTTTTATTATTAAAATACAAGCTCTGTTTATATGGTGGTCCTGAGGGAGTAGGAAGCTGTCTTCTCCTACAGCCCCAGCACAGTGCTAATAGGCACTACACAAGTGACCAGAACCTGTTTTCTTTCTGCATTGGGTCAACCTGAATTTGAGGGGAAGTTTTAGGACAGTGAAAGCATCTCCTTTGGGAAGTTCTTTCCCTATTGCTATGACTGCCCAGGGCTACTGATTAGTGTGAGCTGTAAGAGCACTGCAGCTGCCTGGGACATGCCTCAGGCTTTGTCCAAACAGGTTAACATGGAGCCTAAAAAGCAGAATCAATATCTGCCTAACCAATGAGGAGGGAAAGAGGGGCGTAACAAACCCCAAACACAACACCACCCTAATGCCTTCATGTAGAAACCTGTTTAAAGACTTACTCCCTAGGATTGGCTGTGGGTGATGCTCTTCAAGGTCTGACCTCTCAGATAGTGTCTTGCAACAGGACAGTGGGAGAAGTGGAGAAATCCTACAGACACCTCTGCCACACTGGTTGAAGACTCTTGTCTTCAACCTGATGTTCTCCGAGACCATTTTTCTCCCTTTAAGTGTTATTTCAGATTAGTGACATTCCTTATTAGCCATCATTTTTTTCCAAGTGAGATACATAACAGATGGTTACACTGGTGAGATATGTGTGTTTTTCTCACAAGAAAAAAAAGGCCAACTTTGCAACTCTGTTTTGCATTAACCACAGAGGTGTAAAACACTGCCAAATTTGAGAGCATTTTTATTTATCTCTGTCTTGGCCTCATACGATTGCAAATGACTAGGCAAGGTGTGGAGAGTGTCAGGTCAGGCCCAGACTCATCAAGGAAAGGGGAACTGGCTGAAACACCTCTTGGATTGAAATTCTCTCGAGAGGGGAAAAATAAGAGGGGGGAAATGTTCCTCCTCTCTTCCTCTTGCTGCCCTCTTTCTCCTTCTGCACTTTTCATTCTTTTAGAGTGCTATTTATAAGTATTTTCAGAGTCTGACTGCCGAACTGCTTCTTCATCTAGACACTATGTCTCCATGCTATCCAGGGAACTACCTGCTTCTTTTTTGCCTGATAGAGATTATCTGGCAGGGATGCTGCTAGCCCATTCCTCATTCCTTTGTCAGACATCTCGTATCTGGTGCTGCTTGCTATATTTATGGCTCCTGCTTATTTTGCTGCGAACGCTCATATTATGGGCATCATGACCCCAGTACACTGGGCGCAGCCTGGAACAGCAACAAAAGACTGAATATCTTTCATTCAGATGGCCCGTTTCCCAACCTGTACCAGCAGAGGCAAAAATGGGACAAAAGAAAACCCCACTGCAGGGGCCCTGAGGTTTTCGCATGTTGACGTGTTTTGGGTTGGCAGCCTGCCCCGCTTCACCATGCGGCCCTTCAAGAGGTGGCATTCCAAGAAGGATGGGGAAAGCGGGCAGCAGAGCTGATGGCCCACCCTGGGTTGAGTCCTCAGCCAGGAGAACCTCTGGAGCCACAGGCCGATTATTTCTTTTATTCTTTCCCTCCCGCTTGGTCATTATGCTTCAGCTTTGAAACTGAGCTTTGTTTCAGCCTGGTAGCCCGTGGCAGTGGACTGGAGAGAAGAGACTTTTACTGAGCTACCAAAGGCATTGTGTGCACGGGAAGAAAATGTGTGAAGAATTGAAATTATATGGTTGTACTGGGAGTTTGTTGTGGTGGTAACACTGGCTCGCATCTTCTGGTAGCTAATGGAGCATGGTGGGATGATCTGAAGATGAAATGAGTCTGATATGCTGGGACATGACATTTAAAAAGAATGGTGAAATTATATTTCTTATTTTCCTTTGTGCAGAGAGAATGCATCTTGGCTTTCAGTAAAAAGTGTGTGATTGTGGGTACTTCAGTCTAGTTCTTGCCTTCAAAATAGAAGCCACACTGTCCGCTCCTCCCTCTTTCCCTTTTGTTTTCCTGCTGCAGACATTGCACAAAGCACATGGTAGGGTCTTGAGTCTGGATTCTGAGCTCCCCCTCGCCAGTGTCTGTGGGCAGCACTACCAGGTGCCTCCACAGTAGGGCTGCTACCTGTGACATTTGTGGAGACAAATGGCAGCAGGGTGTGTAGAAAGGCAGACAAGGGATATTTCAGAGGTGTTATCTTCCATCAAGAGCAAAGATGGTTAAACCAGACTTTCGTGATACTGGTGTTCAAGAAAAATGGGGGTTTTTTTGGAAAGTGGGGAAGGATAGGTGAAAGCTGAATTCTCTGTGAGTGCAGAAATACCTGTTTTCAACATATCTGAAATCCTAGAAAGGGCAAAGTTGGGTCATTTATCCCGTGGAAGTGATTGTGAGGAGGTTGATATCTGGGTTTTTGCTAGCTAAGCTTGTTGGTTGAAGTTGTTTAGATGTCATCAGCCAAATAAGCCACATGTTTTTTTTTCCCGCCCCCACTTGGCTGTCAGGTAGGTGCTTCCAATGGGAACACGTGTGAGCTGAAATGGCACATGAATAATACCATAGATGATGCCTCCAAACTCTCTGTTCAGGAAAATGCTTCTCAATGAAACCACATCACAGGTACGTGCACACTGGTAGGAAGCACAAAAGGAGTGTTAGCATTGCTGGGACAAACTGATAAAAAGAAAAAATACGTGAGAGTAATTATTCCTAGAAATGTCTTTTTCAGTAGTCATCCATTCCTAATAATCCTTGTGATTTTTGAGAATCATTCTGAACTCTAACTCCTTCCATTGAACATGGAAGTAATTATGGAAATAGATATCCTTAATTTGCCTTTGTGTAAATTAAAGCTTGATGCCAACTTAACTTATGTGCTTTCTCTAAATGCTTTTATAGATTTATTTTCTTAAAAGATCAAAAACAAAAGCATGCACTGAATATGATAAGAAAGAGAATGTTGCTGGTTTGGGCTGATTGCACTATTTTTTGTGTATAATGAAGAGCTTGCTACTTGTGAGCAGGGAGAGGATTTAATGAATCACAAAAGTACATAATTTATTGTAGAATGTATTCCACACATATTTCAGAGCAAATTCCATGGAAAATGTATGTGAGTTGTATTTCTATGAATCAGACTCTCAGAATATTTCCTTAGAAACAGCTTGTCCTACATTTTTATAAAGGAGCTGCAGCATTTATAGTGCACCGTTGAATTAACATTTTGTGGTTAAAAATGCAGCCCAAGAAATTAAAATGATATTTGAAACATAAATCCTGAGTGCTAACAACTATCGTTATAAAAGCCAGCCAGGATCAACAGACATAGCTTGTTTTCTGCAAGGCTCTTTCTGGAGACCAGTTCTCAAAAAACATCTGTGCAAATGCAGGGGAAGAAAAAAAAAAAAAGAGCCTCAGCAGGAATAGAAGCCATCAGTGGTTAGGTGTGTTATAAATACATTATTACTTCATTGTAATGGTATACAGGCTTTGGCGAGACTGGGAGTGACCTCACTGGCTCTTGGACCTTGAGTTACTCCCGGGGAAGGAGCACGTGGATGGGATGCCCTCCCAGCACTGCTTTGGTGGGGAGTGAGCAAACCCAGATAGTGTGGGGGGACTCCATAGTGACTGTACGTGTAGGAGCTGTTGGGTCGGATTCATGTCAGACCTGGCAACAAGGGGTTTTGAGAGCTTTGGTTATCCTACTTCCAAACTAACTGCGCAGAGGTTTTTCATTACTCATTGAGAGGTTCCCACTGATGTCTCTACCACCTCAAGCTCAGCTTGACTAAGTGCTTTCATGAGTCTGTCTTTGCAAAACAAAATCCTGTTCTCACTGCTGGCTGTTGACTAATGATTTTAGGGACTTGGCTTCAGGCAAAATCTTTGCTGAAGTGCCAGGGCATCACTCCTCTTTAAAATCAACACACATTAGACACCCTAAATATTAGCTGTTGCAGAAAATGCTGGCCAATTCTTTTTTTTTCTTCAGTCTCATCAAAACACATTTTGAATTACGAAAAAAAGCCCAGCCTCCTCCTAGAAGACTTTTGGGCAGAAAATGGACCAAAGTGCAAGAAGATATAACTTTATTGGAATATAATCTAGATTTATCTTATGTTGCTGCTTAGTAGACAGCTATAGACAAATTTGTGTGAGTCTCTGCAAGTACGAACTTGTAGACCCCCTCTGTTTTTCAGCCAAAACTGGCAAGTCTAACAGGTGAAATGGTTTAATGTATCAAGAGTGTAACTGCAAGCATGCATTTAATTCTACCAACTGAGGATATTTTTACATTTTGGTGATGCCCTTTAGGCTCTTCTTCTGGGGTTACAGGAACTAGACAGGGAGGAAGGTGATGCTGCAAGAAGGGATGGGAGATTCAAGTTAATAAGGTGCAAGTTAGCTGGAGCTATCAAGCTGCTTGGTAAGGCAGCACCTACAGTGAGGGGACTGCTGAAGTTCCTGTCCTTCTCTATCACTCCTGAAGCTATTCTTGATGGCTGTAGCCCCAGCTGGCTTCTCCAAAGCCAGGCAATTAATCTGAAGGGCAAATGTCCCAAAACTAAAGACAAGAAATGATCAAATAGTAGGTGCTTTTGTTGTTTTGCTTTCTTTTGTGAAGGCAGCTAAGTCCCTGTGCCTGCCACATCTGTGATGCTCAGAAATGCTCTGTGCTAGCTGCACACCGCTTCTACTGGAACCAGTCCAAAAGAATCAAGGCACTTCAAAAGTCTCCAGAATATTATGCAATTAGAAGCAATTATCTTCCTTAAGGCCTTTCCTAGCTTAGCTCCTTGAATACGTAGGGCTACAGAGTCTAAATCCAAACTGCATACAGCAGCTTTTTGGACATGAGGTCGGTCAAATTCAGGTACTTCATCCCTCTGCAGCCGTTTGAGGTTTCTGCTTTGTCTTACCTGTGTAATTCAGACCTTTGGAGATGAGCCTGTTTTAGCTGGGGTGTTTTGAGAATATATGCTAATTAGAAAAGAAGCAACTGGAAATGGTCAGAAAACTTCTGATTTTTTTTTTTTTAATCAAACTCTTCACAGAGGAGGGTCAAAGCTGATGTCATGACTGATGCTGATCTGAGCTTAAGTCTACACTTTCCCAGTGGAGACCAGGAACCTCCACTTAAGTCGTCATCTTGTTCATTTAGGGAAAGAGTGGAAGAAAAGTCCCCCTTTTTTTCTGTGGACTTTTCATCTTTAGTGGCGGTGGGAAGGAAGCAGAATTTATGCTGCTCTTACCTCTCTATTCTCCGTGTTACACACCCCATGTGAGATCCACAGATGGTTTTGGTGACTGTGGCAGCACAGTAGACTTGAGCTTGTTGCAGCCTGGTCCCCAAGCTATGGTGCTGAGCAAGTCTTGTAGCAGCATGGATCCAACTCAGGACTGTGGCTGCATCCCTGCCAACACTTTACATCACGTTAAGCACACTGCACAAGCATTTGTTTGCCAGTTCAGAGGCTGTAACAATATGTCTTTATTCCAGGGATATTTTTTTTCACAGCTTAGTAAAGCTATTACAGTAGAATATGGAAGAAAAAAAGGAAACACAGGGCATTTTCAAGATTTTATTGCCTTTTTTATGTGTCCCCCCTGTTAAGTAGATATTGCTATCAGTGCAGTCAATCTAATTTTGCTATTGGATAACCGCATCACGGCCAAATAAAAAAGTAGCATTTTATATTAGCAGTTTTTGGATAGGATTATGCTGTCATAAACAGGCTCAGCAGGAGTTTCAACCAGGCCTTGATGTGCAGTAATATGCCTGAAATGTCTACTTTTGGTTTCCTTACATGGGATGATGGTCCCAGCTTCTGTGGATCTGACAGATCAGCTGATAACAGCTGCATGTTCCCTGCTTTATATCCTGCTTTTCAACTTGCTCATCACTAACCTGATGTACGAAATAGAAGGTTGGACAGAATCGCTCAGATAGGCCAGGTAACATCTGTAAGCAATTATATGTGGACTGAAAAACACCCTAAACACTGGAACTCAGTTTGCATGGAACTCAGTTAACTTTATTACTAAGCATAATGCAAATTTAATAGTGATATTATGCCAAAATCCTTATACCTAAAGAAAACAACAAATGAATTTCCCTCCATGTTCTATTATTATCTTAAGTCATTAACACTGGAAAAGGGAGGATTATTTTGTTTTCATGCTGGCCATCTTTCCCTGCTGGTACCATGTCCTTTCCCTCCTCCTGCAACAAGGAGGAGAACAAGGAGTCATCCAGCTTTGCCTGCGCAACCACGTGCCACTCCCCAGTGAAGAGTTTGGGAACATCTGCAGACATCTGGTAGATGTACCTGGTCTGTCTGTCTGCTCTAATCTGTCACTAGGCATTTCAGATCCATTTTTTTAAGAAACTCTGTAAAAGATTTGCATAATTAAAAGGGGAACGGAGTTTCGAAAGGGGCAACTGGCCACCTTTCTTGCCTCCTGCTGGCAGCAGAATGGGCTGGGGAAGGGTTAAACTGAAGTCCTGAAGGCCTTTTAAAACCTCCTACTTGAGTTTGCTGTGTTGCTGTTGTAGTTTGGGGTGAAATGGTCCTCTGGATGTCTGCAGGAGCTTTGCTTTTAACAGCAGCTATAGCCTAAGAGCTGGGATTTTCTCCAAGGTGTTTCACACTTTCTTTTGAGGTTGGGGCCAAAGTTTAGATGTTTCAATACCCAGTGTATAGGCCCCCAACCCCTTCCCTGGAGCTGGCCTGCAGACCACTAATTCAGTAGGAGACATGGCCTAAGTAATCCATGTTAATGATGTGCCTATTTAAACCATGTTGCCTGATAGGAGATGTCTGGTATCTATTAACCCGAATACCAATTACACTCAGAAGATGGGGAAAAGGCTACTTTTCAAGAACACAGACTATGAAAGATGCACAGAAATAAATCCATTAGTGTAATTTTCTTCGTTGTCTGTTGCCAAAGGGGAAAAACTGGACTATACTTGGCAAATCTTGGGCACTGGACATTAAAGAGTGGCTACTGTAAACAAGGTAAGAGAAGCTATGTCATCCCTCCCCATGTGCAGCCTGGGAAAAGATGTTTCTTGTTCTTGGCATGGATACAAGCCTGGTTTTGAAAAAACCAAGGGGCCAGGTCCACGGGAGGGTGGAGAGTGGAATAGTCTTGTAGACCTCCCTGGAGCGAGGTCAACTGGTCTCAGCAGAAGCTGTGCCCAGTTATCTACAACACGGTGGAGAGGGTGAAAAAAAGGGGGTGTTACTGCTGAGCCTCTTGCATCTGTTTTGTTTACTTGGAAAGTTTCTTATTCCTTTTCTGACTAAACTAATCAGACTTGGAGAGATGGCCTCGAGCACACCCAGAGCTCCTGCAGCCAGCAGCAAGCCATAATCAGTAGAAGACTTCGTAGCGTTGTGGTCAGGGATCCAAATATTCCCCTTCCTTGGAATGCAGCTTCCCCGTTTCCTCTGAGAGCAATGTTTGCTCCTGGCCCTCACCCGCTCTCTTCTGGCACTGCTGAGATGAAGCACTTGATGGCTCTTATAGGAGAAACCAAGGGGCCTGCCCTGCAGGGTTGAAGTCTATTATTTTTCTTAAAGAAGGGGAAATTTGGAAGTGACGCACTATTATTTTAAGTTTGACTATATTTAAACCCTCATATTCTTCCCAGATTGTTACCTGGTGTATGTTAGCAGGTTGCTATGGGCTTCAGAGTGGCAATGTTGACATACACCTTCCGAGAAACTGAATTTGGTTTTATTGAAAATTCTCGTTTTTGCATGACTTCAGCCATAACATTCCATGATCAGTGTTCATTGGCTTGGTAGGATGAAACTTCAGATATGCTAAAGTAAGGCTGGATTCTGCAATAATAAAATCGATCTGGGTTGCTCGGAAGGAGAAAGAGGCTGATGACTGGGGGAGTTCTTTTTTCAAGTGAGAGTTGTCTCAATAGCAATGAAAAGAGCTGAATTGAGCTCCCCCTTCCTTTTTTTTTTTTTTCCCCATCAGTAGAGGCATATTTCATGAAGTCCCCATTGAGGTTAGATACGCTGAGCCTATTTGCATACTTGGAAGAGGTCCCCTTATAGAGGAGTACAGTGAATACCTCTGGCATTTCATATTTAAGTTCTAAATATAAAGGCAGTCTAGAAGGAGTTTGTCTGTGAAACTATCCTAACTGCTTGATTTTCCCACTAACTAGACTTCTTAGTGGAGTGATTTTCTATGCCGGGGAAGTTCTGATTATTATATAGGCATAAATGTGCATGTTGTGCACCCTTGTTAATTGAAAGGCTGAATATTTAATGCACTGAGGGTGCGCATCTATTTACTGAGCACACAAGGAAGGCTGCGAACCCCGAGCACAAATATCCCATAGATGTGTGGGCCAAGAGCTGCATTTACACTGTTTTGGGTAAAGACAAGAACTTCTGGACTACTAGGGCAATTTGGCATATCGGCCTGGCGCAGAGCAATGTGTGATTAAAAAACAATTCCACAGTGTGGATCCATTTGAATACCAAGTTATTTTATAAAGCCTTCACTGTGTGTTTTGAATGCACATTTGCTGTTATGAATAACAGGAATTGTTTGGCTTGGCCTGCCTTTGTGCCGATGCCAGCTGGCATGGAGTGAAGCTGTGACACATGACACTACAGCTGTGTCCACATGTTTCTGCCTTGCAGTATCCACTTATATAATTTACTTTTTTGATCCGCAGTCGAACTATTCAAGTGAGTATAATTTGCTTTTTTGATCCAGAGTCGAACTATTTAAGTGAACTCATCGAATTACACATACCAGCCACTTCTGTGAGAATACTTATTTTGTCATTGTCAAAAAAGAAAAGTATATTCATTATTAGTCACTTGTGGCAACACAGCAACTTTGTTAAACCCATTCCAGTAAAAAATACATCCCTAATTGAACTTGAGTATTTATTCCACTTGATACGCGCAATTGCAAGACAATAGCTCAGTATTTAATCAAATGAGCCATTAAAAGAGTAACTAATGATGATCTTACTGTAACTGATAGGACCAGACAGTGATGCTGCTTATGTTTTTCTGTACGTCATTGGGATGTTCTTATTTGCCATCATGACTGGATTTGCAATTGGGAAACATTAGCCTGTTACCTCCAAATTAGTAAGATTTTTTTCAGCCTGTTACAGGAACACTTGTTATGAAATACTGTATTTAAGATTGGTAAACTTGGAAAAATAGAGCTGAAATTGAACTTAACCTGGACTGAAAATAGTATGCTAAAAGTCTTGTTGAAGAACACACTGTAGCTCAATTCCAGTTATCCAAAATCAAGGCAGGAAATAAAAAAAAATTAAAATTACTTTTTTCACTTTGCTGGTAAAAAAGAAATAACATGGCAGTAATACAGACAACATTTTCATGTAAGCCTATTTTATTTTATTTACCTCTTCAATCAGAGTGAAATAGGAGAGGGCATGGACTCAGCTTTTTCCCCTCTGAATTTAGGAAATAGTACCCAAGCGTTTTATTCCCAGTGCACACTGAACTCTGCTACAAGATGTACTGTCTTGCCTTAATTCAGTGCAGCTTTTCCAACGTCAGGTCTTGTACAGACCAAAGTAGCTGCGCATTATCTGCCGTATGGTCCTGGTAGAGCAACGCGCCGCGTTACAGAGCCAGGGTCACAAGTTCATGGCAGAAATGATTCATATAGCCTGGAGGAGGGAGCCTAAATTCAATATGTGAGACCTGAGAGGAGAGTGGGGGACTGATGCTGGTGGGTGCCCCTGTCCCAGGCTCTCCCTTTGCTGGCTCTTGAAGAAGGAACAGAGAGGCTGTGGAGGGGCCAGGACCATGTCTGATGACCTGTGTGCATGTGGGGACCTGAGCCATGACATATATATATATGTATATATATATATATATATATATATATATATATATAAAATTTTTATATATATGTATACACACACACATATAAATGCAAGGGAAAAGCTGACCTCAGTTTGAACACAGTGCAGCGTGGTGAGAGCTGAGACATGCATGACAACTGAATATTAAATTCTGTTAGCACTTAGCATTATTCGGCAGCAAAGAGCTTTAAAGAAACCAAAGCAATTGAGGTTTAACAACAAAAAAAAAAAAGAGAAAGAGAGAAAGTAGAACTTTAAAAATCTGAGCGTTTTCTCAAGACACTCAGTAAGTATTATGTTCTTGGTCAATAACATTGCCTTTATAATCATATTGACAACGTGTGCTGAAATGTATGTGGCATAGCAAATTGCAATTTAATGTCAAATGACAATAAACCAGTCAGAGATCATTCAACTGAAACAAAATATCACTTTAATTAAGCATTCCACAGGATAGCTGTAACAAATACGTTATTAACACATAAAGTACTCCGTTTCAGGTAAGGCTCATGATATAAGGAAGTAAATTCAGAGCTGGGGCTGACAGTCTGTATTTCACTCATCCCATTGTGCTGAGGGACGGCAGCACATATAATCAGATCCAGTTGCCCTCGAAGCCGAAAGGGAGCCTTTCCATTTTAATGACTCATGAGTTACCACACGTATTGAATTTGAGGCAAAACCTGGAAGAATGTACTCCTAGGCTTAATGACAAAGTTGCATGTTGGGTTTGGCCTCTTTTTTTACGGAGAGGTGAACCTCAAAAAATTTGTTCGTTTAGTTTCTGGGGCTTCTCCCAGCTCTCTGAATTTCTCATGCCCACAGCACGAGCCTGGAAATCTCACGGACAGGCTTTCCCATGTGGGTTTTGTGCTCCATGAGTCCGGTCAGACCTGGGGAGCAGAATGCTAGACCTTACTTGTTTGTGAGTTAGACAGCATTGGAGTACACGTTGTATAGATGCCCAAGTGAGAGGACATAGTGCAAGCCAGGAAGTGTGAGTCTGTGTAAATGCGGAAAGGCATTGACTGAATTTTTTTCCAAACCCTTAGAAGGCTTTTCTGATCTTTAAGATGGTTTTTGTTTCATTTTCTTGTTTCTTTCTTGTTTTCCTAAGTAGGCAGATATAATAAAGCTGAAATACAGTAAAAGAGTTATTTGCTGTTGTAATGTTATTGAGACTTTTGATGGCCATTTTCATCAGACAAACTTCAATTGGTGTTTGGTTTCTTTTAGGACGGATATTTGTATGAAACTTTATATTTAAAAAAAATCCACGTTTTACTGGGGTGTGGGAGAAGTGATGGGTATTAAGGCTCAGTAAGAGCCGGAGGAAAAATTCACACTCTATATCTTGTTCTTCAAGTTTTAAGTTAGGGAGGAACAAGTAAGCTGTATGTACAGGCTGTGAGAAACAACCCCAAAGTAATTAAGTTTGCATTTTTAGGTATCGGACAACTCCCTTATATTCATTTATATGCAAAGAAAAATTGCAATCTGGCTTGATAACTCTACAAAGACCATGAAACATCTTGAGTGGCCATCTCAGCAGGATGTCTTTTTCTTTCCTGAATTTGGATTCAGCATTTAAAAAAATTAATGTGAGAGTTACATTGAGTGAAATATATACAAGCAGATGTACACGTGTGCCATTTGCAAGGGGCTTGATCCCAACCCAGTTAAATAAATGCCACTGCTTGTGTTTTGAATCAAGCCCTCAAGATGTTAGGTCTTTCCTGCCTCGAGCTGTGCTGTTTCTACCTGAAAGCTGTCTCTCTAAATAGCTGTGAATGTCAGGTTTTGCTATGGAAAACAGAGTTGATGCATCTAATAAACAACTGTGTGGCACACGGAACTGTTGCATCTTCTCTGATGAAGTGCATCAAATAAAGTGAGAATTATTGTTTTCAATATCCATTGCATGACCATACACAAATTTTCAAGTGATGAAAGCACTGAATGGTTTTTTGCTGTGGTACTTTTGGATTCAAAGGAAAAATATGGCTAAGTGTGCATGGAATATGGATGAAATGTTTTGTAATCTCCTGTCAATTTAGGAAACCTTTGTGAAATGGAAAATTCTTCATCAGCCTTACTCTGTGGGTCTTGGTCCTCTCAGACCGTGGATCATCTGGCCTAGCAAAAGTCGTTTTATATAACTTTGAGAGTTGTAAGGGAGTTGGTATGTGGGTATTCCATGGTGAGAAAAGCTGGGATGAACTGTGGGAGAGGAATAGGTGAGCAGAGGGATGTTGCCTCCTTTTTTGTCCCACAGAATATTCCATTAGCTTAATATAGGCTGTGGGGCTTTTCATAGTTTTTCTTCTTATACTAGAACTTAGTAAAAAAAGGTCTTAGGCATTTCTACATCTTGTGGAACTGCTTTTTTAACTGTTTCTTAATTTACTAATCGTCTTCACTTTTGGTGAAAACATCTTCTTTATCCATTGACAGCATCTGTTTAGGTCATTTTGTTTTCCCGGTAACAAGTTATGTATGCTGATTTATTTTTTATTTTATTTTTATTCTCCCCTGCCCCCTTAACAGGAACTTAAATCTACGCTTTGACAATCCCTACCTAATTTGCTTCTGCAAATTTTAACTACTGTTACCTTTTTAATCAAAGTCATCTTGTGGTACTGCAGACTTAAACTCTTCTGTCACTCTTCTTAATATGAAGTGATGGACAGAGAAGTTAGAAGGATTTGGGGAACTTTGCAATATTTGGGGAACAATAACCTGTAGTCATCTGACTTCATATATGCCAGATATGATCTATTAATTTGGAAGGCGATATTTCTTGCTGACAGAGTTTGAATTTTTAAACAAAATAAGGCTTGGGGGGTATAAAAAATTGAAAGCCTGTGAAGTTGTTGGTCATCCATTAACTAGTCACAGAATCAGAGACTGGGTCAGGTTGGAAGGGACCACAGTGGGTCATCTGGTACAACCTCCCTGCTCAAGCTGGGTCATCCTAGAACACATGGCACAGGATTGTGTCCAGATGGTTCTGGAATATCTCCAGAGAGGGAGACTCCACAGCCTCTCCTGGCATCTCTTACAGTGCGTGGTCACTGCACAGTAAAGAAGCTCTTCCTCATGTTCAGATGGGACTTACTGGGCATCAGTTTCTGCCCATTGCCTCTTGTCCTGTTGCTTGGCACCACTGACAAGAGCCTGGCTCCATCAACTATTAGTATCTCTGGGAAATGTGGACCTTTTCTTTCTCCTTTTCTGCCCAAGTGTCATGTGAAGAGCTTATATAAGTGTGTTTATATGTCCTTGTAAGCCCTAGTTTCTGGTGTGATGGCAATAAGATCCACAGTGATGGACTTACAGTCTTACAATTTTGACAGGAGTGACCAGAATGTCAAGTACGACTTACCTCCAATGTAGCTGGAGTTTGGAAGATGCTCCACAACAACTTCAGGAGAGACAAAGTTGTCTGATGATAACAACTGGTGGAAATGTTTATTTTAAAATCTAGAATAGGGATGAAGAGGGAAGAATTAGTCACTGATGTTTGGTGTCCCCTGCCATGACCAAGGTGCTAGGCTTGAATTTAAAGCAGTCTTGTGGGGCAGTCTTGATCTCTCTCACAAGATAAGCAAATTTAGTCAAATGCTGGACAGTGAAGAAATGGGATGTTTTACCTTTGCTGTCTGAGAACCACAGTAATGAAACAGCAGTACTGTTCCCTAAGTGCTTTGGGACAAGACAATGACAGCTATTTGCAAAATGATTAATGTTTACAAAATTAACATAAAGAAAAACAGGTCTTCTTCCTGGGTTTTTTGTGTGTGTGTGCTTTTTGTTTTGTTTTCTTCTGTCTTTTTTTTATAGATTTGCATTTCAAACTACTAGTATTTAATAAAAAGTCTAACATTAAAAAAAAGAAAGAAAAAACCAAAAACTGGTCTACTCTCTCCCCAAAAGCCATTTACCATCCAAACAAAAGCTTTTGACAGAAGCATTTAAATCAGCTCTAAGGAAAATTTTCAGAAGTATTTGGTGACTCTTTGAGAAATCTCTCCAGACAGATTTGTTTGAAGGTGTTGCAATCGATAGTTTAGGTGAGTGCTAAACAACCATGGCTTTCCATTTTTCTAAACAAGCATGATACAATGTGTTTTCCAATTACATTTCTAGTTGCAGTGGTTACCATTTTAGAAGAACCATCTGCCAACTATTACCATACTGTGGTATCTGAGGTCCCACACTTATTTCCTATTCTGAGGACAGAGTAGACTACACTACCTCTTGCAGAACTTTGAGGCAAACGTTGATTAATGTTGACTTCTTAATGGTAACCACTGTGATTTTTTTTTTATTCCTATAATTCATGGTATTATGCATAATAATAATAATGTGAATATCACTGAATTATTTATAAACTTATGTTGGTAAATAATAATGAGGTAATAACAGTGAATTATTTCTATATTTACACCAGTAAATAATGAAGACGAGAAATCATTTAAAGGAGGCTCAGTCTCTTACTAGCCTACACCAATTAAAAGATGTTTGCAAATGTATTTTCATGCCAAAAGAAGGAGCTGCCTTGGGGAGGTTTTAGATTTCAGAAAACATTTAAAGGTTGTAATGTTTGAGCAAAGCCCCTGCATGATGGTGCAGCTGCAATCACTGCCACCCTCTTTGGATAAATAAATGGAAGTGAAAGAGAGGAACTGCATTAATGATACTTTGCATTGCTGAGACTCCTGCCAGGACATGCAGATTACGTTTCCACTTTTGAGAATGTTCAGGTGAGGGAGTGCAGAAAATAGCTGTAGGAAACCCCTGAAGGTAATAGAGAAGAGGAATCTCCTCTACTCAGTGTTGCAGAAAAGAAGATTGAAAGGTGGCTTGACTTGAAGAAGCTCTCAGGGGAAGAAAATACCAAGCAATACAAAATTGTTTAATTTGGTGGATAAATGATGCAAAACAAAACCAGTATCAGGAAGCTGAAATGAGACAAGTGTAAATTGAAAATGTAGGTGCTCCTCGAATAAGTAACTGCTCAAGTAAACTGCCAATATGGGAGGTGGTTTTTTACTTCTTCAAATCGAGACAGAAGGCTGTTTAGTAGAAAAGAACTTTCTATGGTAGAAGCAGAGTGGGCAAATAAAAAACCTGTAAACTCACCTGCTTGAAGTTTTCCACATAGAAAAGGCTCAGCTACATATGCCTAAATTAGCAATGGGTAAACTCTGATTTTGGCTGAACACAATTAGCAGAGTTTACTACAAGGGTAACTTCATCCGTGGCATTTCGTAGACTGTGATAAACAGTTCAACCTGGATAAAGTTGTGTTTCCCTCAAATTGCATGGAGCAGTTGCATGCAAGCAGCGTTAAGTTGTGGGAGGTGTGGAACATGGGATGGAGACAAGGAGGGTCTGGGATCCATTTCCAGCCCTGCCACCAACTGGCTGTCTTGAGGCTATTCTTCAGCTGTCAGATCCCTGCTTCCCTGCTTACGAAATTGCCATAACAGTATTTACCTTGTTAAGGAAGCATGTCATGATCTTCAGCTAAAAAATTTAAGGGCTATTACTACTTATTGTTGTCTTGTATTTTTGACTGTATTAGCTCGGAGTTATTTCTTGGCACTTCTGCAAATACTCCTGGCTTCTGTTCTGAAAGATTGCGCAAGGTTGTGGATGGGACCTGATTTTCTTAGTCTCTAGTTCAAAAGAGGGGAGGGCCCCCTTTTGGATCGGAGAAGAAGGTGAAAAATGTGACTTTTTTAATGGTCATGTCCTGCTGTGGAACTCTTGGATATGGGGGGGGACAGTGAAAGTTGTGCAATGGGCATCTCCTGGTAAGAAGAAACATTGAGGAATTGCTTCTTTTGCTTTTATAACTCGGTTCTCGGAGAAATCTCTTCCTTTAAAGCGGTTGTGTTTCTTAAAATATGAATGAGATTGCTTCCTGTAACCATGGGAGATGCATTAGGCAGGAGTGTCTGCTGGGGTAGGACGTGAGTGGGTCAGAAGAAAGTGGTGATTGTTTGGCCACCTGCCTGATTCAAGGTGCTCAGCTGAAACATACCTTCCCTCCATGGGTGGCCTTTTTCCAAAAGCATTTAAATGACTCAGAAACACAAACCCCACTGACTTCCAGCCTTGTGCAAAGCACTGCTTCAGGAGCTGGGTTCTCATCCTCCTCCTGTTACCTAAGGTAAGTTCAGCCAACTGGGCTCAGTTCAACTGGAGACCCAGGAAACATAACATCAGGAGAGACGTCTTCTGTGCCACGTGTCCCAGCGTGTCAACTTAAAACACTGCCTGTGTGATGAAGAGTATTGCAGAAACCCAACTAGTCCTTGCACAGCTGCCGTGCCTGAAAAAAGCAGATGAAGCTCTTGTCTAAACACTGCCAGCTGCATTTGAACTCTGTTATTGGAGTGAGGGTATTTTTGAAGAGAGAAAAATGAAACAACCCCCCCCCCAAAAAAAAAACTAAGTACTTTTTTGGAGCAACACTGGAGAAGCCAAGCTTCAGCTTTGAAAATTTTTCCCCACCACAGCTATCATTAGCCAAGTCATAATCTGTGTGAAAACCTAGGCAAGTTAAATGGTAACAGAGCTGTTAAGCGTAGGTAGGACAAGGCCTTTGGAGAGGGAATAGCAAATCCCCGTGGGATTTTGTACCTGCAGAGCTTGTGACCTTTTCTCTTTCGTTAGCAAACATTGTGCGTTATTGGACAGTACCTTGTGCAGTTACTTACAGGAACATTTAATCAAATAATCTTCTCCCAGGCGGCTCAGCCCACTGCAGTTTTATAGTTACCTACTTCAGCTGGAACAGTTCCTTTCAGCTGTAAAAGCAAATATGCAACATGGAAAAAAGTCTCGTTTTATCAAAACAGACAGAACTATTCCAGCTGCTGATATTAAGGTAAAAATAGCAAGGTTAAATGTTAAACAACCTCTGAGTGGACTTTTATAACTACAAAGAAAGCCAGACCAGTTGCTCTGAAAGCACTTTCCATTAAAAAAAAATAAAATAAAATCTTGTTTTACTTCTCGAAAGAAAATTTATTTTCCCCCATTGCTGGTGATTAAATACAGTGGAAAGTAGTTCCCTTGATAACAAATATATCAGTAACGTGTGGTGCTTCCTGCCCCAGCATCTTGTAACTCACAGAAGTTTCCATGGCCAGATTTGAATACTCAAAGTGCTAATAATGTCTGCTAGTCAGCCTTCCTACTGCTCAGAAAATTTCACTCCTGTGGCTTTTTGGCTTGTTTTGAGAAATCACTGTAGAGGTTAGTGAACTTTTCAATGTGTTGGTATTTAAACTGTGGTCAGACAGTGAAGGAAAAAAAAAAAGAAAAGGAAGAAAGGAAAAAAAATAGGGAAGAGAAGAAAAAAGTTCATGAAAAGAAATTCCCCCTTAATAATTGTTTATGTGACCATTTGCATGGGAATTGAACTGATTGTGAAACCTCCACGTTAAAATGGAATTCCTCTGATTCTTAACATATCTTGAAAAATATAGTGCATTAAATGAAAAGATGCTTAAAACAATGCTGGGGTTTTGTTCCAGAGAAACATTTGGGCACTTTCACTGGGAAAGGAGGTTAAAAGGTTGTCAATGCTTTCTCCAGGGGCTCTGTCTGACAGTGAACATGTGTTTCCTCCCTTTAATCGGCTCGCCAGTAGCCAGAAAGCTGCTTGTTTTCTGCAGAGGTTGTCAAAAATGATTTCAGTCTGGAGACGATGAATGATAAAAGAGGTTTTCAAACACAGTTTTGCACTGTAGCATTTGCAGTCCCAGAGAGGATGGATTGTATTACAATCTCGGTGCAAAGGGCCATGTTCCCGTAGCAAGAAAACAGTGCCTTGTTCAACCTGTTTGATGCTCCCACTTACCTTTCAAACTTGAAAAATAGAAGCTGGACCTCAACTAAAGGAAAATGAGAAAAATATCATCTCAAGAGCGTGTTCCTTCTCTCTGGGAAATTAAATGGTTTATGTATTTAGTAAAATTCCTATTTCCCTCTTGCCATTCGTGCAAGTCACATTTCCTTCAGGAGTTTATAGAGTGCTGCTTCTTCTCCTGGATATTTTTTACAGGCTACAGATTTGTTCCCTCTGAAGTTAACAATAAAACTTTCTCCACACAGCCTGGGCCTATAGTCAAAAAGTCTGATGTCATAAAATAGCAATTTACCTTAGTTTCTGCTGAAATCACTCTTTCAGACTGAACTCAGCCTCTTCCTGAGATAAGTACCTGTGTGTATGCAGAAACCCATTTCTTTATTTTTGGGCAAGACTTTGAAAACTAGGTAAGTAATGACAGCAAAAAAGATTTCACCTGCAGAGATTAATGCCAAATACAGAATCCAACAGGGGATTTATGAAGCTGGCTGGACCCTGGTACCATTTCCACTGGTGGCATTGTTAACTCTACAGGCTCAGAAATTCCATACATCAGATATTATTTTTAAAAACACAAGTGCAATAACATCAGCAGTAAGCCTTGCCCATGATAGATGATTTTATTCCTGAATCCCTGCAGCCTGTACCCAATGCCTGCGTGAAGATTAGTTACCTTCTCTCCCAAGCACATTGATTAACATGGTGCTGGATGTTTTGCCATCATATAAGCTGCTTTTTTTGGGAAAAATTCTTTCTCCCCAAACTCGCAATCAGTTCATTATTTTGGCCAACACCACCAGCAAACTGGTGATCTCTGTCACCTTTCTTTTTTTTTTTTTTTTTTTTTAATATTCTTCCTTGACTTCACCACCACCACCAGTCAGGAGAAAGTGCAGACAGGAACCCCCTGCAAGTGCTGTTCATCCCCCAGTTCCACAGCCCTGTGTTTAGGAGGGAAGCTCTCAGGAGTCGTCCTTGCCAGCCAATGCTGGGTTCACCCCATGAGTTTGGCAGGTGATGGGGATTGTCCCTTCTCCAGGCTGGTGTTGGTTGCTGCTGGATTCATCTGTCCCAGCTGGAGCTACCTCCAGCTTTGCCAAAACTTGGGTGGAAAAAGAGCTGACAATGCAGTAGGAGCAGGAACCACTTGCAGGGGATAACTGAGCTCAGCAAATGCCCCCGAGTAAGTACCGTGCAATGCGGGTCAGATGTATGGAAGGAAAACAAATTTTAGACATGCTGAATATATTTGGTTGCTTGATGACGCTTTCCATGTTTTTCTATTCTTTTCCTTTTTCTTTGGCTTCTTAACTGAAAGAAAGGAGCCCGGCAGAGTTTCTATCATGAGTTCTAGCAATCCTTTCAGTTCCATTGAGCTGCTGCTAACAGGAACTTCCTGTTTAGTTGCTACATTTAAAAGGATGTATATAAACAAGAGAGTCACAGAAATTACTAAATACTAAGAACAGAAGGTTTTTATTATAATCTTTTGAGCCTTGTATATGGGGAAGGCTTAATTCCTTCTTTTTTCTTTTTTTTTTTTTTTCCTGGGTACAACTAAATTCCAAAACATTTCTCTACTGGTAACTTGTATTCCGGTCTTTATTATTTTTGACAATATTTTAAATAGTTGGAGTTGAATTTTCTGCCAAGAAAGGCAGGCTGTCAGATGGCAACTGTATTGTGTAGAACCAAAAAATTGAATGTACACTCAAAACATACTTGGGAAACTTGAACACAGAACTGGAAAATGTCTTTTTTTCACCTGAATATGATTACCATTTAAGCAGTGTAATGTCGTCAGTGGTTTTTCTGCGCGTATGGTCAGCTTGGAAATCTCCATTGGTGCCAAAAAACTTATAACAGGTGCATGGAGAATTTGCTAATGTGCTCTGAAGAACCTGTGCAAAACAAGAAATAGTGCATGTGTCTGGAAAGTCCCCATCTGGCCCAACAGCATCTATGTCATGTTGCTCTTGATTAGTTCTTGGGCAGCACTTTGAATATTTAAAACACTGTCTCATCACAAAGTTTCATTGTGACCTTGGCCTTCTCAAACCTTTCCCCATCCAAACTGAAGTGCTGGGGAGAGACAGGACGAAGGCAGCGCATCCCACCAGGAGAAGGTTCAGCTCCTCCTCTTCCTCATGCCGAAATATTTGGTTAATACCATAGATTTGGCTAAGTGGATTCAATCAACTGTTTTCACTCTATTATAGTTCATAATCCCTATTCAAGATGAAGTGCACTGCAGCCTAATGAATGTGGTAATGGAATCCTTGTGTATGTTTTTCCACAGCGGGGTGCAGATTAGCATAAGTGTCATATTCTGTTGGCATGCCTGCTATTATATCTGAGGCGTTGCACACACTGGGAATTTTTCAACTGGATAGTAATAAGATGAATATGGTATGCACATGCACATAGAACACACAGGTTTTAGAAAGTGATCTATAATAAATCTCACCTGGAAGAGCATTATGATAGATTAACTTTGCATTTTGGCTTAAAAACACAATATTTAAGCCAAGTGAGTGGTAACACGAGTACAAAAGAATTAGATTAAATTTCATGCACAGTTTTAAAGAATGTTGTCATTTAGGGCAGCAGCATGCTAAGAGTGCTCTGTAGGTCTTAGGGTTTCCTATTTTCATATATTCAGGTTCAGAAGCCCAGCTCAGATGTCCCACTTGCTCAGAGCTGGTTGTTACAGCTCCAAGAGTTGGCACACAGGTAGAGGAAAGCTTCTGGATTGTAGAAGATCACCATGTACGTGCCTCCTCGGGCTGTTGCTGTCAGTCTGTGAAAGATGAAAAGGAAAACCCAGCTATCTTTATTTCAATAACAGTTAGGTTCTACCTGCTGAACTGGCTCTTTTTCTCACAGG
This sequence comes from Neopelma chrysocephalum, assembly GCF_003984885.1. Lineage (NCBI taxonomy): Eukaryota > Metazoa > Chordata > Aves > Passeriformes > Pipridae > Neopelma > Neopelma chrysocephalum. The sequence goes on from NW_020897762.1 coordinate 1,797,632, forward strand.
CTGATCCCACTAGGATGTAGCAGGAGTTCATGCTCAAACAGAAATCCTTTCCAAAACAAGACTGAAATGCTCACCATGAAGCGGTGTGTAGCACAGTCTATATTTGACCTCTGAAATTAATTTTGCTCCAAATTGGAGAATGCATTTTTAATTATTTAGGACATTCTAGTTTTCCTCTGGTTAAAGAAACTCTTGATGAATCTCCTTGCGCATCACCTAGGAGAGACAGCACAGCTCGTGATTAGTCCCAGAATTTATTACTTGATTATTGAAAGTGCAGGCCTGACAAATTCATACCACTTAAGAAGTGGTTTAGTGTGACTAATCAAAGAGGTTTTCCTGGCACACAGGAGGTATCAATATATATAGACTAGCGTAGAAAGGCGTATCCTTATGCTTTTAAGCATAGTGGCATGGTAACAGCTTAAACATATTAATCAACCCAAGGTAAGTGCTGCTTCTGTATCATATTTTAATCTTATTCTTTCTACAGTGCTAGAGAAATTGTATCTGTGGCTGCAATAACGTATAGAAGAGAAATTGTTTGCCAAGTGAACGAGACAATCAGACCAGTCATTCAGCCCTCAGAATTAACCACAAATTTCGTTTACCTTTACTATCAGTACATTTCTGCGCAATCACAAGTCAGACTGTTTGAACTTTACTGAGAAGGTAGTGAGCCATCAAAGGGGGTTAATGTTTGTTTGTTTGGTATTTAGTCTGGAGGAGCTTTGCTTTTAAAAAAAAGTCCTATTAGTGTGGGTCAGTAATCTGATATATTTTCCTTGACTTGGACTTCAGAGGGCTACGCTGATCTGTGATACAATTGAGTTGTGAGTGTTAGTTTCTGTTGTACTCCAAAGCCTGAATGACCTTTTCAAAACTCCAATAAACCTGTATTGTGCTCATGTGCAAGAACTGGTTTTCCAGCAACTTCATAGAACTCGATCTAAAAATAAATAAATAAATATATCCCACTGCTGATTGAAAGAATGTAAATTGGAGTTTCCAGTGAAGTTCAAGCACCCTTTGCAATCACATCACCCTTTTCCTTGAACGTGGTCTAGAGAGGCTGGGTGGCAAATGTATTTAAGATTCTGAGGAAAAGGGCTGTTAAGTCGACCTTGGTAACTTAACTGAAACAGTATACGTGTAAATCCATTGCAAATCCCTGGCCTTTTACAACTCGTGTCCCAATGGAAATCAGATCACAGAACTGTTTACAAGAGACTACGAGTCATTTGGATAAAAAGCCAGGACAGCAGGCCCCGTTTTATTTGAAATTTTAGTAACCCAGGCCTAAATAAATATTCTAGAAGCAAAATAATAAGCATTAGGTAATTATTATGAGGTGATTATACTTAGGATATTTTCTGTTGAGTAGAGAAGAACAATTTCACTGTAAAGGTCAATGCTTTGGCTTTTTACAATCAATTGTAATCTTCAGTTTAAAGATAACGCTCCTGTTACAAAAAAAAAAAAATATGTGCTTATATCTCTTTTACCCTGAGCTTTCAATGTCCTGATTAGTAATTTTTAAAACCACTGGAAGTAGCACCATAAAAATATTTTACAACGTTATTTAATGTATGAGCTAATCCCCAGCTAATGGTCAATTTTTGCCATTTTTTTTAAGTGGAGAGAAGAGGGGAGGGTGAGGAACCTGCTTTTGTTCAGCCCAATGCCCCATCAGTGCAGAAACAAGAGGGAACTTCAAGTTGTAGTGCTCTGAATAACCTTGATATCACAAACACTACGTTTTCATCAGCACTTCAATCTTCCCTAAATAATATTTTAAGATTATATGCTTGGAAATAGTCATATTTAAACTCATGTAAGTTTGGGTGGTGGGGATTTGCTTCTACCCCAAAGTCACTTTGAAATAGTTACTGCCAACAGAAGTGGGTGTACTGTTAACTTGAAGAATTTAAGTTCTTTCTTCAGGAAATCATTATTTTATAATTAATACTTGTAGAAAGGGAGGAGGCCTGCCTCTATGCCTGCTGTCACAGGAAGTTCTTGGATTGCTCTGAGTGAAATTATCTTTGATGCTTCTTGTAGTGGAGGCTGCCCTGTCCTGCACTGTCCCCATCCCACATGTCACCTACCAGCTGCAGCTCTTCTGAGAGTCCTTTCCATGGTAGAAGCCTCAAGGAAAGAAATAAGTGAAACTTATTTCACTTTGAGGTGCAATTATTGCTCGACCTGGTCAGTTATGGAAACAGCTGCTGACATGCAGTGGTTTTGTGTCTCCACTGGTGGAACTGTTTGGTGGCTGGATGAGCTCCTGATATGAAGTCCTTGTTTTTCACCAACCTGAACACAGGCATGATAACCTTGACTAGTTTGTCTGCCTGGAGGTTCAAGTTCATTTCTCATCCCTTGTGTAGGTTTTTGGTGTCTGCTCTCGGCATGTGATATTTCTGAGGTGTTTTATCCTTGAAAAGGTAGAAATAACATTCTTACCTGGGGATGCCCCAAGCCATAAGTTGTTAGTATTGGTAATGTCCTTAGAAATCCTTGCAGGGAGGAGGCTGTGTAACTGGGTCTGTGATTTGGAAAAGAGAAAATAAGGGTATGTGTGAGTTTGTACTTGTTGGACAGGAACATGGAGATAAAGGGCATTTACTGCTCTCTGGAGTGGTGAAGTGATAGTGTGGACACCTGCATCCCAACTGATACCTCCAATGAACACCACAAAGACCACAAAGCTGTAATATTTATGTTCTGGTTTAGTGCATTTATTTTCTTATATATTTTCCACACAGTGAGGAAGCTCACTGCAATGAGTTTCCTCGATGTGTTAACACAATGGATGTACAGGGAAATGTTTGTTTTCCTCGTGTAGAAAAGGACTGAAATGCCATATTGGGGTTTTTGTAAGTGGTAATTGTTTAGTATGTTGCACCTGAAGGACAGATGCGAACTGAGGGAGTGGGGAAATCAATGTCCTCTGCTGCTGTCTCATGAAGCCAATACCTGCTGTGATTTTCCAGAGGGAGAACAGAGCACTCTGTCCCACCATGTCTTCATAAGCTGAGCACATGTACATACAAACACTAGGGAAAATGTGTCTATACAAATGTATAGCTCTTCAATGGCTGAGCCAGCAGTATGTGAGCTGACATTAACGATGCAGAGATGTACGTGCATGGTTGAAGCTGTTTTCTGAAGAGTGCTGTTCCAAACACTGCTATTCTCCCATTTTTGCTCACTCCAGTGAGCAAAACCTTGATTTTGGTGAAAATCCTTCAATGTTCATCCTCTGGAGAACAGTTGCTCTTTCTCTCCTTGCTCAGGCTCATCTTCCATTGCTTGATGAAGAATAGCCCAAGCCCAAAGGCACTTGCTACTTACAGGAAAATCAAAATCTCCCAGGTAGGAGCAGAATGAGAACTAAGTTGTGTTATTTATCAACTCCCCTTTTTACATCCAATCTGCAGCCTGCAGACCTGTGTGGTGAATGAACCTCATCTGTAGTGATGGTTCAGGGTAAAAGGGTCATAAATGCCACCAAAACCTTGTCAGAGTATTGTGTCAGGGAAATCACCCAGTTGCTGCTCCATGTGCTCTCCTTATACTAACCTCCTGGCCTGGACCACTATAATTATTACAGCTTCAATTATCTAGCAGTGGATGGTCCCTTGCTGGAAGCAGGGAAGTGTATGTCAATCCTAATTAGATCCTGATCCTGGGGACCTGACGCTTCTCTCATTTCCAGTCCCTTTACAGACAAAACTCCCTGGATGAAGCAGAATCGGGTCTGATTTGCATTGTGAGGAGATTTGGAATCAAGTCTCTGGCATTTTTGCATGAGAAGCATTTGCTCTCCTAGTTGACAGTAGCGAGACAAGCACATTTACTACCCTGTGGAAGCAAGCTGTAAAATCTCAAAAGGATTTTTTGCTTCTTGTTTGTTGGATACATCACTGCAACAAAGCTGCCCTGGGAACAATCTGTACCAGTGTCCTCACCCAGCTTCTTGTCCCTGGCCTCTTGGGGGACTAAATGCTGTTTTTTGAAGGACTGAAGGAAAGAACTGATGCCTGCAGGTACGAGATGCTGCACAGAAACAGCCTCAGAAACAGATGAGGTCAGCTTCCCAAATGGCTTTGCTGTTGTTTACTTTAGCACGCAGGGCAGCAAAGTCACAGTGGATGTACAGAGCAAAATAGTCAATGCTGAGGATCTGCCACCTTCCCTGTGTAGTCACTGTGGAAGGGTTTCCCTGGGATTAGCTCTCATCAGGTTCCCATGGACTTAGTGCCTGGAATGCATTAAATGTGTTTCTTCCAACTTTCATCTGAATGGGTCTCTGCTTTGCGCACCATGAAAACAGCTCACAGTTTGAACCAAAGTGCTGTAGTAGTACATGTTCCTATGTGTAGGAATGGGACAGATGCATCCTTTCACCCATCCAGTCCTGAGTGAATGGTATCAGGCAGATCCTTATTACCTGCAAGAACCTGCATATCTCCACCCAGCCCCACCCCCCATCAGCTCAGATATAGTCTGTCCCCAAGCTGCAAAGCCAGAGTCTCCATAATTCCTCTTTTCCCACAATAATTTGCACATAAACGGCTAGCAGTTACAATTTAGCCTTTTATTCTAGCATCAGCTAAATAATAGTGACACTCTCCCTACTGTCATTGGGTTTTGCTAATTTTAGCACAGATGTAGCTCTTTTTTCTTCAGGAGAGCCATAAAACCTTCTTCCAACTTCGTGTTTTATTCCTCTTTGAAGACCAAACAAATTAGCAAAGTTGAGAACTTTATTTTCAGAGTTCATTAAGCCCTTAACAGTAAATCCTTTTCTCACGTTCCAGATGTTGTGGTTTCCTTGACCTCAGTTTATATTTCCTTCTGATGTGAACAAGCCGATCCCTTATTCCGGCCTTACCAATTTCTTTGGAAAGCTGAGCAAAGGGGCATGCAAGTAGTCTCCTGAGAGGTTTGAGAGAGAGAATAAAAAAAATTGTTGTGCTGTTGTACCAGCCTGATGCTTCATCTGTAGCCTTTAGACATTGCCTTCCACTGCTTAACGCCCTGACCTCTGCAGAGCTATTTTTACATATCGAATGCATTTTTGCTGATTTATTTTTCATCCCCTTCCTTTTCACTTGAGTACTTTGCATTTCAGAGGTAGTGCTCACCTGCATTTGGGTATGTCGAAAGCATGGCCCTTGAATAAATTAAACGTGTTGTTTTGGCAACACGTTGAGATCTGCACAAATCCTTCTTTTTCGCTTTGATTCTGCATAGCGTTTTGGACACGCTGAAATTTAGCAGTTTGGCCAGTCCCCTGGATTTGAGCGTTGTCAATTATGCATCACATGCATTAATTAAAGAGCCAAAAGCATCTATTCTCTCCCAGCCACCGGTGAATAATTTTAAATGTAGTTTGTGCCTTTTCATCCTCTTCGAATGTTGGATTTTTTTCTGAAGACAGGCACCTGCAAGCCTTTTAGGAGGTGTTACTCCTGCTGTTACTGACATTTTAATAAATGCAGAAATAAATGCTCCCCACCAAATTGTCTAACGTCAACACTTACCTCATTGAGAGAAGTGAGTCAGCTTGAACAGAATTTATAACATGTGCCGTACGTACCTATGGCCGCCTGACGTGAAGCGCATCCAGTTTTGTATCCATTTTTCCTGTTTTCTTTGAAACCATAGTAACTATCAGGCTGCGTTCATAAATATTACAATGAATATTTGTCTTTGTGCTCTTGCACAGGGAAACATATGAAAAATGGATCAAAGACAGCAATTCATAAAGGGGTGAAAAAAACCCCACAACCCTTCCGTGTGGCGTATCAGTCTGCCTTCCACACAAGCATCAGTGCTCAGTCTTGCCAACAGATATTTTATGGTGGAGAAAGACAAATACAGTAATAGAGGGTGATGTCCTGAACTGAGGGAGCCATGGGTATTTGGTGACTTCTTGCTTAAGAGAGCACCTCAAGGCATCATCAAATGTGACCAACAAAGTACTGCTTTGTTCTCTGCAGAGAAGCTTTTCCGGGAAGAGAGAACCTTGTGCTGGCATTTCAACTAGCTGATGCAAGTTTGAGCATCCCACAGATGAAATAAGTTGGGGAAACATGGAGGCAGGAGGAGATGTTTAAACGTAGCTGAACCCAATCTCTGATGTTCTGAAGATTCCAAGGGACCGCACAATCACAGCCAGTGCTTAACTCCTGTTGGGAGGCTTTGGGGTTGTTTATTTGGCCTTGGACCTGGATGTCTGCCCCAGAAAGCAATATTCCTCCTCTGGGGACAGTAGGAAAGCTGGAGGTATTTACACGTTGAAATTGCTGCATTTGTATGGGTAGCTGGACAAGAGTATTGTAGTATTTCAGCTTTTCTTTTACAGAATTCTGTATTTTTATGGTCCTTATAGACAGAAAACCCCACCTTTATTTTTAAGCTATCCATTTATTTTACCAGTCCTATGTATTGGCCAGACAGTGTATTATCCATTTTTTGAAAGCAGCCTCATGGAAGGAAATATCCAGGTAGGACAGTCATTGAGACATTTGGACATTTGGAAACATTATTTCGGTTTAGTGAAATCAGGTAATTCTTTGGTTCGAGAGAAGTGAACAGCAAAAGAAATTTCTGAGGTTTGAGGGTTTTTTTCTAGATGATAGCAAATAGTTGAACCCCATAGCTTTGATTTCCAGGTGTAAGAAGACACCAAAAATTGGCCAGAAACATCTTGAAAGCAGGCCAGCTTTCTACTATTTCTTCTATTTCTTGTCAATGGACAAACCACAGAGGACTTTTTTTTTTTTTTGATGGAGGAGAAGCACATAGAGCTGGGGTAATGTCACCTCCTCTGTTCTGTGTCTGAGGATGAAAATTACAGAGAAAACCAAGCTTTATGGATTTTTGCCAGGGTTAATTCAGGGCTGAATTAACTTTCTCAGTTTCACCACTCTAAAGCCAGAATAATTTTGTGTTTTCTTTATTTAACAGGCATGAGCCTGGTCCCCTTTGCACCAAATCAGGCAGAAGCCTAGTGCTGCTGATACAGTCCCAGAGTAAAGTGTATGTAAGGTATATTATGTATCAGGGTCTAAAATCAGGAGCCACAGTCCCCAGAATCATTGTGATAAAAATGTTGGATTCATTTTGCTTGCCTTCTCATTTCTGACTTTCTGGATTATGCTTTGAGGCTTGCATCCAAACCCCAAAGAGATTGAAACTTATTGGGGATGAGGGGTGGCTTGGGATTGGGAGCTAACTTGCTCTCCTATGACTTAAAAGCAGTCACTGAAGAGCTCTGAATAGTTCTATTCATTGAAAAGATGCTATCAGCATATCAACTAGTAAAACCATAGAGAACAAATAATGGTGCTGGGTCTGGAAAACCCAGATCACTCCGTGGTGCATTTCCACTTGCCCTTCTGCAGGCACAGACACCTGTTTTGTGAGAAATATAGGTTTTCCCAAAAAAGCCCTGAGGTGCACCTGTGCATTGGGGTGAGGTAATGGTAGACAGACACGGGTTTCAGCTGAGAAAAGGAGTGGCAAAAAAATATGTGTGTGTTTTCAGGACCCACCCAGAAATGCTGAGGGGGCAAGGTTAAGAGTGGGATGGCAATTTGGGGTGGGAGGCAGGAGAATTTGTGTGAGTGCCTGAAGCCATTTTCCTCCTCCCAGGAATTCCTCATTGCTTGAGTCTGCAGCTGAGAAAATCACAGCTTTGACTAGAACTTGCAGATTTCTCTTTCATTAGAAATTGTGCTGGATGATCAGGCATTATAGATACTAGAGACAAAAGTGTGGTAGAGCTGAAGATAAAACCAATTAATTTTTGGTGACTCTTTTTCTCCCAATAGATATGCTCTGTGTTTGAAGTTTTTGTTATTAAATAAGTTTGGGGGAGCCTTTTTTCCAGCTTGGGAAAAAAAAAATTATTGCCTTAGAATATGTTGATCGTTCTTTTCGATTTTTTTTTTTAATATTTTTAATTATCACATTTCACTGATGAAAAAGCAAACAAATTGCATTTCCAGAGTCTTGACAGCTAGTGCTTCTGAGCCTCTGGTGCTGCTAATGACCAGTGCTGATCCAGCCTGTCAGGAGTCCAGCCACCAAAACGAGACTCCTTTGTGATTGGCAAAATGTAGTTTAAGAGAAGAAAATTTAAGAGTTTAGTCCTACATCCTGAGAAATAGACATACAGGGTCAGGACATGGCTTTCTCCTTGTCATACAGTAATGCAGGGTCAGCCACGTGCTTGGCTCTTAGGCTTTTGTGAAACCTGTGTCTCGGATAGAGCTGGGCTTGCCCAGGAGCTGCTGGGAGAGCCAAACCTGCTGTGCTGACTGGGGGTGCCCATATGAAGCCTCTGGGTCACCCTGCGCTGCAGTTGAGCAGAGGACCCAAAAGAGCAACTGGCTCACTGACTGTGAGCCATTCAAGGAGTAGCCATTCCCTTTGGCTCTTCTTGGCAGTGGTGTAAATAATTCACAGGGTTGGGAGGTTTGGGTACTCCTGCAGTAGTGCTTTCCATGCCCTGGTTGGTCCATAACTGCCTTTCCAGGAGCTTTTCATGAGCTGCAATGCCTTTGCGTTGTGTGGCATCATCTTTGAGAACATGCAGTTGAGAGAGGATGTAAACAAGGGGAACTGCTGGCATTTAGGAGCAGACTTAACCTTGCAGTTTCCCAGTGCAGGAAAGGAGATGGGAAGAAAATGACGAGGGTTCAAAACCTTTGAATCTGGGCTGCCCAATGCATTGGCAGCGAGTGCAATGCATGTGCGGGAGTTGCTGGTGGGCGTCAGAGAAGCAGGGTGTCTTCCGGAAGAGTATATGGGATATGTGAGTTTCCCATGCTTCCAGAGCTTCAGGATGGGGAGTGGACTGAGCCTTAGGTGGCTTAATGAGTGTGCAGAGTGAAGGGCAGGAAAGAACGGAAAGAAAAGAGGAATCATGCAAGAGAAGAGGCAGGTGGCTGTGTGGCAGAGGGGTTTTCCTCCTCTCGTCTCTTTGACATGATTCCCACTTGTCCTAGAAAGGCATATCAGGCACAGTTGAAAGGAAAAGTAGAGACCAAAGGAGTATATTTTAAAAGACTAATCTTGGCATCAGGATGGGAGAGTGAATAAAAATATTTCTGGCTAGCTGAAATGTTTTGAAATGGAGGACCCCAGACTTCCCTTTCTTGTCCCCATTTAGCTACACAACACAAGCCTGCAAATAAATTCAATTCTTCCTTTTGATTTCCCTGCATCCTTTTTTTTGTGCCTCTCCCCCATTGTCTTCGGAGTCAGCTGCAGCGCTCGCCTGTAGCTTCACTGACCCCATCGGAGCCTAAAGAGTTTCCCACCCACTCACCCCAGGCAATAAAGCTTTCTTTACGTGTGGGGCTTATGACTCCCAGCTCACACCACTGGATAAGTAGCATCTGGAGCCCTGGAATATTTTAAAGAGTTATCTAAATGTTCATCACTAGAGGAAAGTCATCAAAGTTGCTCTTGGGCCTTTCTGTTCAAAGGGGGAAGGCATTATCAGGATGTAAGGGGTAGTTTTGCTCGTAGGCAGGGGAGATACAATAACCTCACTGTGAAGGTGGGGTCCACTTCATGGGGCTTGTAACATCCAGTGACATGCCTGAGAACAAGTTTTTTAGCCACAACTGGAGGAAGCGGGGAATATTCATGGAGTGTCAGATAATCCACTGTGACATATGATCCAAAAACATAAGGCTGACGAATATTCCTGGCACTGTGTGCCGGTGCTGAGAGCAGATTATGCGTTTTTAAATGTTTGATGTTCTTTCAACAGTTAAAAGCCATTTTGGGCAACAGATAGCTCTGAAGATACTTTAAATAATAATAATTTTTTTACCACTGGGGCTTATCAGTGCTTCGTTTTAAGAAGCAGTATCACAGAAGGCAGAGGGCTCTCTAAGGACCTAGTTCTGATCTCACTTACCCCTATTTATATCCGGAGTCACTCGGCTGAAGCAAATGGAATTTACTCCTGCATTAAGCAAGTGTAACAGAGAGCAGAATATAACAGGCTCCTCTGTTTGGTGTGTTCTGTACATCTCTCTGACAAACTACTTTTGCAGTTCATGCCGTTTCCTTGGCAAAGGGAAGCCAGAGCATTTGGGTTTTAGAGCATGGGTGGGCACAACCTCCATGCAAGACCTGTCAGCTGGGTCAAGGAAGAGCACCTAGGCATGAGTCTGAGGGCTCCAATATGGGAATAGTACCTGCTCAAGCAAGAAGTCCCACCAAACTCCATGGGGACTTAAGGACTGCACTTATAACAGTTTGTGGAACCAAAATTTGTATGGATGAATTTAAAAAACCCCTATTATTATTTTCAAAATATGTGTGGACATATAGTTAAACCAACATGTACCAGGGTGTGAAACACTGATACTAATAAACCATAACCATCCAGCCCTAGGTTTGTATTTACCATCTTTCCAGGCCTGCATATGTTTTTAGAACCAGAATCTGTATGAATGAATTTTAAAAACCCTTATTATTATTATTATTATTGTTGTTGTTGTTATCATTTAAATGAAACACATATGCACAGTGGTAGGAGACACTGATGCTAATAACCCATAGCCAGCCAGACCTGGATTTGTATTTACTCTTTCCAGTCCTGTGTATGTATTACAAGTGATGTGGCTCTGCAGAGCTTTCTCCATCCAAGCATTTTCCCCTCTCAGGCAATTGCATTTCCCACTAAATGCTGTGCTCGGCTTTTCCTGCCCTGCTGGCAGTGCAAATGTGCCAATCTCATTCTCAAGCCATGGTTCCTGTTGTGGGATCAAATGTTAGGATTTTAAAAGCTAAAGTTTGATGTGGATGAACAACTGCCTATAAAACGCATTAAGCTCTTACCCTGTAATGTATTTAATTTCACACTGACTGATGGTATTGCCCATGAATGGATTACGGCAGGGGGCTGCCATTGTCCTACTAAACCACACTGGTTAAATAATACTTTGGAGCCTAAAGCTGCTCTGGGAGCATTTCATATTGGCTAACATGTGAAATGAATACCTAGCTTTCCTGTGAGCGCTTTGGGTTGGTTTAGAAAAGAAAATAAAATTAAAAAAAATAACTACATGTTGAATTGGTTCACAGTGCAGGAAAATTTTGCACAGTTGTAGGATGGTGCCTCTCCCTCTGTGAAATGCAGACCTGCAGCTATAAAGGGCCATGGTTTAGAGAGGTGCAGGTACTTCCCTTGGCTCAGCAGGCTGGGAAGGCTCCTGGAGCAGAGTAGGAGCACATCACTGCTCAGGAGAGGTCTCCCTAAGCTCATTCCTCAAGGGTGTTTGGTGCTTGCAGTGTATTTATTCAAGCAGTGTCTCCTTGACACTAGTGCCCAAAGGGTCAGAGACTGGAGTACTGCTTTGAGCTCAAATATGTTAATGTCTCCGTGTCATAGTTGAGGGGTATCAGCTTCCTTACTGAATTTTTTATTTAATTGTTTTTAGCTTCCAAAGGTTTTCTCTGCTAAGCAATTCCTGCCTAGTCTGCCTTCTCTGTCCCTTACGCTGAGGTAAATCAAGAGTTGCTCCCATGGAGTTACACCTTCTGTGTGCAAATTCAGGCTCATGGACTGCACCAATTGTTAATGCATGTTCTCCCTGAATCGTACCATTTTGGGAAAGCCTGTGGTTAACTCTGTGAGCAAATGCCTGCCTGTTTCACCCTGCTCCCCATTATGCAAGCCAACCTTGAATCAAGGAGTATTATTTCTCAAGTCCATGCATTTGCAAGCAAATTCCACTCCCTGCTAAGTCATTTAAAAAGTATGTGCTTTATCTGCATAAATAAATACATATGTACATATATAAATATATATATATATAAGGATAGAGATCTGTAGCATCCACAAGTATCACTCATGAATGTGTGGTTGCGGATGCGATCATCTGCAGTGTGCTGAAACACAAACCCTTAGCAACTTTGCTTATTGCATTGATTAGGAAAAATTAAAAGATCTTTTCTTTCTTTAAAAAGAGAAAGAACTGTGATAAGAAAAGACTAAGGAGGTGGGGTTTTTGTGTTTTTTTTTTTTGTTGTTGTTGTCGTCCCCCCCATTTCCCCTCCCCAGACTTCAGTAGAGCCAGGAAAGAATGCTGGAAGTCATCAGAGGCATGGCTGGGATAGAGAGTGTTAATTCTTCCATATCTAAGCCTCTTTGTCGAAATTCCCTTTGTCTCTTGCCCCAGGTCATTAAACACTAATCCCATCACTCTTCCTAATCCGCTGCAGTGGAGCCAGAGTTCAGTTTCCGAAACTGTCTTTGTTGCTTTCCTAATAGACAGCTCGCTCTGGATTTCAGTTGGTTCGGTCACATTTAGGGCTTTCCAGTGCAGTTCTTTAATGAAGTGCCATTAATGAAACTTTTCCTCCTTCATGCAGTGTGCACGGGCATCAATTGGTTTAGTGTTAAGTAGGGTAAGGTGCCTAGTCATCTTAGCAGCCTTTGCAAAATATGACTGTCAAAGGCAAAACCTAGGAAACAAGAACCATTGAAGAATATAGCCAGTGAAGTACTCATTTAATTACTAAGGATTTACAAAAGAAAATCTGTTCTTTGTGGCTTACAAAAGACAACAAGCTCAGAAGAGATAGTAAAAGGTTTGGAACCTATTCCCTTTTCTCCCTCCCCCTCTTCCCAACAAATCCTGGAAGAGGAAATGTGGCTGAGCAAAGGCATCAAAGCCTATTGTAAACTCTTTCCAACCTGCTGCAGGAACACTAACTTTCTAAGTGGGAGGTGTTCGACTTGCTGCTAAAATAAACTTTGAGACCTCTCCTGCCAGGAGATGTGGCTGCATTATCCAAATCAATTCTTCTACAGCAGGAAGTTGAGCATTGTGCTGAAAATAAAAGCCTCTTCATAACAAAAATGTTTCTGATAATGGGAGATGGTTTGTACAGTTGCGTTTTGCTGCGTGGATTTCATCTGGTGTGGTGGGTGTTTTGGAGGGAGTACTTCCTAACCAGAGAATAAATGGCAAAACTTCGCCTTTCTTATGACAGTGATGCTGAAAACCACCCTTATTCAGTTTATTTGCTACAAATGTAAGAAGAGAAGCAAAATGCTTTTCGGGTAGAAACTCCTGAGAAAAGTTATATATGTCTGGAGTAGACCTACCTCTAATTTAGAACTGATACCAGAATGATAGATTCTGTACAGAGGTTTAAGTATAACCATTACATCTTTGGAAAGCTTTCTTCTGCAACCAGGTACAGGAGTTCCTGAGTTAATGGGAGCATCTTTCCACTAAGTCTCGAGATTTGGATTTGAAACAACTTCCATGTTCTCAGTGGGATGGAAAGTTAAGAAAAATAAAGACTAAGGGTGTAGGAAAACTGTGGAAGCTGGCAAATCTGCCAGCTGTATATATTCTCCTTGGTAGGTGTTAACATTTTTTCCTGTGATATGAACTGTCTAATTACCAGTAAACTTGTGATATGAAATAAACCACATCTTATTGTACAGCACGCTTTCCATGCATCCTGTTTTACAATGTTCATATGATGTATAAATGAGATCCAGGTTTGATTATTAAACAATTTAATTGCTCTGGCAAAGTTGATACTAAAGTGCCCTGGAACAGAGTGCTCCAAAGGAGGATATTCCTTTAAAGACTCTTTTAACAACTGGCGGGGCTGTGTTTGGTTTGTCTAAATCTTAGTTTTCTCTCTCTTTTCTTTCTTTTTTTTTTTTCCTCTAATATATATATATATCAGTTTGTTTGGGAGTTATTTGCTTTTGTGTTTATGTTCTTGTATTCTTGGATTTTGTTCTATTTTGTTGCCAAAATGTTCTCGCAGGTGACACCCTAACTTGATCTTCTTCAAACATTTTGGTGCAATTATGTTGCCTCTGGTTGTAAGCCAGCTTAATAACTTGCTTTACTAAAAAAATCTCTCAAATCCTCAGGGAAAATAATCAGATCCATTTACAAAGTGAATAAATCACAACAAAGTGATTCATCTGCAAATGAAACCACAACGTTCTCTGTAGATAAAGAAAAACAACTGCATTTTGCCACTTCATCAGGGTTTCTTCCCCCCTCTCAAATTCCAATGTGCATCTACTGTTGGCAATAAAAGTTACACTTGCATGTTGTTAAAAGTCGTTCATATGCTTCAGCAATTCAACTTTCCCTGTAATTGACTTGCCAAGTCTCTTACTTCAGGGAATTGGAACAGCTTTTACATGTGATGAGGAAAAATTTCCTGTACGAGTCACTTTAATAATAATAATAATCCAGAATATATCCTGGTGCTGCTTATAAGCGACACTGGAGCAGCACAACCCACAACAGCATCACCAGCTGATTACCAGCTGTTTGCTGGTCTCTGACCCTTTAGACTTAGTCCTCACTCGAGCTGATCTGCTAATGGTGAATTAGCTCCCCATGGCTACATCCTGGCAGAGCTTTTCATTTAATCCTTCCTTTCCTTTCCATTTTCCAACTACTGGTTCTTTTTCCCCAAGAGTCTTCTTTCTCTGCTTTCACCAAGCGCAGCTCAGATGTAAGAGGAGCGTTGGATGGATCCATGCAAATTCTGGGGAATGTCTTCTGCAGGGCATGTCCCCTAACGACTTGATAATAATTTAGAAAAGCATTTTGAGGATGGACATCAAAACACAGAGTACTGGTTGATGGTGATGTAGCTTTCTCTAAACCAGCCATGATGCTAAACAAACATTGGTTTAACTAGTTATGGATGTCAAGGTTAAGGCTGGATGCCAGTAATCAACATAGGCTGGTAAGGAGCATGTTTGGCTTGTGTGGCTGCCACTTTGGGACCAGTTTCATGCCCACTTGCATGAGTGGCAGAATCTCCTTGGATTCTACCCAACTGAGCCAGGCAATCAGCTCCGGGGGGGGTAACAAACAGATCTCATTACTGATTAATATCAAGTTGTTGATACAGCCATGAATGAAACATCTGTTCACTTCCTTGGCTTGGGTTGATTTTCCCTCCCTGCTATCCATAGGAGCCCATGCAGGGCTCCATGCGTGTGGAATTTTCTCATGAAGCCGTTGACGTAGCTTCAACAAAAGGACACGAAGAATTTCCTTTCCTTTGCTAGCTCTGGCATTCAGACAGAAAGAGAACCCCTGGAAAACGTAAAAGCTTTTGTAAAAACATGAAAAAAGCATTTAAAGCCTTTTCAAAGGAAGAAAACATCAATGTAAAGCCTCCCATAGTTGTCTGCCGGTGCGGTCTCTCTTGATTTGAGGAGATTTTGTTAACTTGCAGGGGAGGGAGGCAGAATTGAAGGTTTTGTTGGGTTTTATTGTTGGTTTTATTGTTCTGCTGGTTTGTTTTGAGTTCCGTGATATCTTCCTTTTTATCAACATATGCATAAACTGTGATTATACTTGAGCATTTACTTAGCCCTTCAGAAGCATCACTATTCAACATAAAAATACTTGTGTGTGTTGCTTTGGCCAATAAATTTCTTTAATGAGTGGCAGGAGTTTTCACTTTGATACTAAGTAGTGATCTTAAGTGAAAGATTTCAGCGATGAGTTTGCATGGTTACATCAACCCATCAAGGCAGGAACCAAGCCAGTACCTTCTGGATGTCCCCTTTCCTGCTCTGCCCCATAGATCCCCTTTGGCTTTCCAGGCAGTGTTATTGATGGGCAAAATCAAAGCATCTCACAAAGGAGCCACAAAGCTGATGGCCTCCAAAGAGAGCTTCAGATGAAGGAAAGGGAGATGGGGAACGGAGCAGTGAAGGAGAAGAGCTAGGAGAGGCTTCTCTCACCAGAAACAGTGAAACTGGGCAGAAGTGAGAAGGTACAGAAATGTGTAGAAAGGATATGCAGCTTTCCACCATTTGTGTGCTTATGCTTAGAAACTCAGCCTCCCTGATGGCTCTGTCCCTTGCCTCGCCAACAATTCCAAAGCCTTGGGAACCTTGGAAAAGAAATGTCCTCTGAAAGCAGAGTCAATAGAAGAAAACCAGCTCTTCAATCGACATCTTCCTAAGCAGCAGCGCTGGAGCTGTGGGCATCCCTATGTTATTTGCTTGGGAGGTTGAACAGAAAAGGAACAAGAAGGGCAGTTTTATTGCAAAAAAGAGAGAAAACTATTCAAATCCAAATATGCTGGAGCACTCAAAATACATTCAAAGTCTCCTGTTTCTTTCTCTCATTCTATCTTCTCACTGAGTAAATATCTTGGTGAGAATTTTCATGAGAAAACTAAAACCAAGCTCTTTTTAGCACTTGTTGAGGAGAGAGGAGAATTGGAGATTAATAAATTTATCAAAGCTGTGTGTCAGCTTATCACAGTCTTCTTCCCCCTCTGTTCTTGTCATTTTTCTTTCATAGCAAAATCCTCCTTGCCTCCAACCAAACCCTGAAAATAAGCTCCAGTGGCCATCCAACAACACTAGGCTCTAGGTCTGAGGAGTTTCTGTTTGTGGGAAGGTCCCAGAGGGATCTGCCCACATCTAACTTGGAGAAGCAAGTACTGGTGGCTTTGTCCAAGAGGGTGAGGTGGGGAAGGAAGGACACTGAGTTTTCTGAGCACTCTTCTATTGGTGTCAGAGTCCAGCAATGCAAGGAGTTGGGTTTCCTGGTGGAAGTCCTCCTTGTCCTCCCAAGTATATAGTTTTACCTACAGAAACTTCCACTTGTTAACAAACTTCTCCATGCAAAAATGTTAATAAAGGTATATAGGTGAA
The DNA here is from genome assembly GCF_003984885.1 of Neopelma chrysocephalum. NCBI lineage: Eukaryota > Metazoa > Chordata > Aves > Passeriformes > Pipridae > Neopelma > Neopelma chrysocephalum. The sequence goes on from NW_020897762.1 coordinate 1,814,349, forward strand.
ATTCATTGGTCTCCATTTCAGAACAAGTCATATTCCATGACCTAATGACTTTGGATGTCTGTTAAAAATTCCAAATTTAAAATTGCCCTTGTGAAAAGAAGTGCCAAAGTCTAAAATTATCCTACAAGAAAGACTCATACAAAGATTTCTCTTTCAGTGGGGTTTGCACATAAAGTTTCTGCTGCTCAAAGGATTCTCAGTGCCATTTGTCAGCTTTAGTTATGGAAATATTACCCTCTTGTCTGGATTTTATTTTGTGTTTGTTTCCCCTTCTCCCTTCTAGCTGTCTACAGCATTACTCTCGAAAAATGCTAATTACCCATATACACCCTGATGGAGAAACAGCAGCAATACCACAGCCCTGCTGCCAGTGGGGCAGGGGCGAGGGCTGGCTGCACCCACATGAGTGGAGCTTTCCAAGAGAAACACTCAGACAACACAGCTCCTGAGCGCCTCAGCCATAAATCTTCTCTGAGATTCCTGCCTGCTTTATGGACTCTGCCATTTTCTCTCAGACAATTCAGAGCCTGCCCTGTTGCCTCTTGAGGAGGCCGAAAGAGCACAGCTTGCTTCGGAGAGAAGAAGATTTAAGTTTTCTGTAATATTGGGATAAAATTACCAGGAAAAAATTGATAGGATGTGATTCTTATAAGGTAGCAAGAGAGTGGTGACAGCCTTCTGCTATCTGCAAGGTTAGTAGAAAGTAGAGGGCAATAAGGTTTTAGTCGATGGCTGTTAAGGGAAGGAGTAGAAATAATCAGCTTAATATGCAGTAAAGGAGATTTAGATGAGATATTAGAGAACTTCCTCATACCAAAACAGTTAAGCGTTGGAGCAGAATATTCAGTAACTATGTGGAATCACCACTGTAGGAGACACATCTGTAAAGGTTGGGTTTAAGGAAACATAATCCTGTCTCCAACAGATGGTGTGGATGATTCCTCAGGGGCAACGCTCATCTCAGTTTCATATGGTTCACTACAGAGAGCTTTCCCACTATAAAGAGGCTAATATCTGGTTCCTAGGTTCAAAAGAGAGCATAAGAAAAGCCATGCAGGTTCAAAACTAAATATCTAACTTAGTGTCCCATCTGCCATGGAGACCCACAGCAGCTGGAAGGAATGTAAGAGCAAGAGCATCATACAGAGGTACTTCCCCCAAATTATGTCCCACTCTGTAAATTTTGAATTTCAGGGATGTGACTTCTCTAGCCAGAGGTGTTGTCTTTGTAAGGTCAGTTTAAACAGCTCATCTGTTTTGTTTGTGTCTGTCAGATTTTCACCTTAGTTTTTTGACTCAGGAAAAAGAAAGTGGCCAGGAGACTATGAGAGAGGCAAGAATATAACAGGGGGAAAAAAAAGAAAACTAGGCAAGGAGCGAAAGAGTGGAGCAGAAGGGAAGGGAAAGGAGGAAAGTGAGAAGAGAAAGCAAGGAATGAACAGGAAGAGGAAAGAATGTGAATACCTTGCCACTAAGGAAAGCAGGGAAACAGATGGTGGCATTAGGTGTGACATCAAAGACTAAGTCCAAGCCAAATCAAATATGATGACTGTGACATTGTTGCTCTCCATTGCTTAGATGCTATGTTTGGGATCCGAATCAATGCCCACACATTAGTGTATTTGCCAGCCACAGAGTGAAACATCTGGACAGCAAAGCCCCTCCTACTATTGCTAGTCCTCTGCTTCCCCCGAGGACCCAGTCCTTCCTTGGGGCTTGAGGGACTGAGAGTGGGATGCTCTACTGAGGTGCTGGGGAGAAGGTGGATCTGGTGCCAAAAGGGCTCCAGTGCTGATGGAAATGGCACCTAGAGAACCTAAAACAGTGGAGAAGTGGTGAAGGTCCACTACATCTGGGCTTATGTTGAAAAACTAATGTACTGGTGTCTTGTGAACATCTCTGTTCGTGGCTGACTTAGCTGGGAAGGAGCTGATGCCTTGGGTGAAGGAGCATCTGAAACCAAATTGCTGTCAGAAGTTTCTTTGATTTGTAGTATCTTTGGTCTGAAAAGGCTGATTTATTGAGTGTGGTTACAAGAGGGGAGTATTGAGAGACAGTTCTAATGAGTCTTGGGTTTTACTTCATTTTTCACAAAGATGTCTGGCATTCCTGGGTTTACCCTGTCCTGACAGCGACATATTTGAAACAAAAAAAATTTCTGTTGTGTGAAAAACACTTTTTCACGATCAGTGATTTGTGATGAGGGATGCAGCAGAGGGCCACGGGTCCCAAATCACCCCTTTTTTCTTCAGCCTCCTGTTCTCCCCGACTTATGACAGGCTCCAGTACCCCTGAACCCTGTCGTTGACTTTGCACATGTTCTTGTTGGGAGGTTTATGGATGGTTAATTATCTGAATTAAATTACTGCCTGTGACTGTAATCCTGGAGATTTCTGTTCCGTGGTCAAACATAACCAGTGTTACACTGAAGCTTACAGCTTTGCACTATTAGTTAAACTTTGCTGTTGTCATTTTTGCTGCATGTCTGGATTTGTCTACCTAAGCCTGAGAGTGGGAGAGGCTTTCAGATTTCATTCAGTCATCATGAGGCAGCACTACTCATGTTCAAGCTGGTAGACATCACCAGTGACAATCTGCACTAAAAGGAAATCTGTAACTAAGCTGTCACTTTGGTTAAAATATCTGTCTTTAAAAAAAAAAAAAAAAAAAGAAAAAGGGATCCCTCTGTGTCAGGAGAGGATGGGGAAGCTAAGAGAGTCACACAGTGGTAGTATATAACATCCAGAAATTACATTAATAACAGTACTTCCAATATCCCATCTTTTTCTGATTTTATGAATGTCACATATGGAACAGCATCATGTGGTTGCTAATTATGACTACCAAAGTGCAATTTGTAATAAGGCTAGCAGATGTTTGCAGTGCTAAATATAAAAGTCAGATCAAACCCAGCTCTTTTTGCCCAGTGCCTATCCAGTCCAGATCACGTAGGATGTGTGAATTATTTTTTAAATTAGTTATTCTCTTTAAATTCCTCTTGCCCACCTCTTAATGTCTACATTTCTGATGTGATCTGTAAGATCAGTTTGGAGAAAATTATAATATTGCATTTGTTCATAATTGGTTCTCATTTTCTTTCCATCAAGCAAAGAGAAATTCTGCCACTGATTGCAGCAAGACAGGACCAGCCCTTCTGTTTTGCCTTCGTAAGGATTTTAAAGGCCATGTGAAAATAAGAAAAGTTTGTGTTGACCAAAATGTCTGTGATGAACTAAAAGACAGTCATTTGCACTCATGTGAGAATAGCTCTGTTAAAAGCCATCAATCCCACTTGTGACAGCGTATTGACACTTGCTGGTCTTTAGGATTCATTTCTTAAAATGCTAATGCAGACAAGTTCCTGTCTGTTGTGGGAAAATATGGGGGAACTTTGTTAAATGAGACACTCAAGTGCAAATAAATGTTTCCTGTAAGAAAGCATTTGGCTCAAATCTTTCCTTTTTTTTTTTCTTTTTTTTTTTATCTCCTAAATTGTTTCCCCATGTCCTCAGCGACACCCTTAGAAAAAAAAAACCTTAAAATTATCATCATCAAAAATAAAAGTCAACTGTGCACATGCCAGAGATAATTGGAGATTTATAATACATTCTATATAACTTGTGAGCACTGAAATAATATACGTGAGTGATGGGCTGAAACTTCATGGCATGAAGGATGCCTTTCCTGGATAATTTACATCTTGGGGGGTAGTATCTTAAAATCAGAGGTCCTGTCTTCACTCCGTGCACATTAAAAACCACATGGTGCTTTTCATAAGAGCCTGGGTTTGCCCCAGCCATCTCAGCTACATTTTTTTCCCTGCTCTTTAGTCTTGCAGCCTGTGCTGTGCTCAGACCATCTGGTCACCATTCTGCACCCTGGCCATGGCTGCTTTTAATGGTGAAATGATTTCTGTCTGTATACAGTTGGTAGAGTGTTTTGCATACTGCATATGCTCAAGGTATTACATATGAAAGGCATTATGTAAGATTACAGGGAAAGAAAAATACTCTCCTAAAAATTGTCAGTAATTGCCCAGAATGCTCTTGTGACACCATTTGATGGTGGAGGATCCTTAACCACTGCTCTGAAAGGGTCCAGTTTTTAATTTGGGTTTTAAATTTATCCACTGTGAAATTCGGTGATTTTTGGGTACCCTTTTTGTTGATGTCTCAGATGGCCATTCTAGAGGACAGACCTGGATGTCTGGTCATCCAAAGATATCTCAAAATGTACAAAAGAGATGAGTTTTAGGACATGACCAGGCTTTCACACCCCACATGAGCATCACTCAGCATGCAGCCCACATTTCCCCACATTTCCCCACTCCCAGCCTTGTGATCCTGGCTTGACACAGGTGACCAACAGTTCAATCATACACTGGTACACTGGAAGTCAATGTAGCTGACAAGGTGAGTTTTGACAGAACAAATTTGGCTCCTGAGTTTTTGACTGTGATGTTAACGTATCCATTCCAGTCCTGGTCCTCTCAGGCTGTAAGCAAAGCCCTAAAGCTTTGTTTGGCTGCTTAACATGAGCATTAGGTGAGGCTGGAGGTGACACAAACTTTCAGGGATTTCCCCATCAGCGTTAGCGTTAAGCAAGGCTGGAGGTGACCCAAGGTTCTGGGAACATCCATACCATAGACCCACAGGAACCCGTGTCCTGTGGGAGTGGGCACTGGGGATCCAACCAGGGCACTGCTGATGGCTCAGGCTGAACTTACTCTGTCTGAGTCTTGCCATGGTTTTAGGCACCTGCCAGCGTCTCCTCATCCTCATGCAACATAAATGCTGCTCTAAATAGGACGTAACACCAGTCATCCTTTACAAGCTTTCCTGTATCAAGGCTTGTGTTGTTGATGGTGTTTGTTTCTTCATACAGTGTAAACATGCTGTAAGAGTGTTTCACAATCACCTGTGCAACCACACAACTCAGTTCTAAACACAACTGTAGCAATGCAGTGTGAGTGCAGGGCTGGGCAATTAAGCCAAAAAATATGACTGTTTCGGTGACAATTTGGCTTGAAAAAGCCAGGCTGCAACAGTGGGACACAGAGCTCTGGGAGAGGATTTCTGGGCTTTTTTAGGCTCTGCTAAAGGGAAGCATGTTAGCACATCCCTGAAGGTGAGCGTGTACCCAAGTGTTTTGCAGATCTGGGGTCTCATTTACTTAAATCCTGATTTTACCTTATTCCCTATTTTTGAGGCAAGGTTGTTTTAGAGGTGCCTCCCTCCCCTCACACACGCACCTTTGGACTGAAAAAGAGAATGTTCCATCAGCCTTGTGGGGTTTCAGAGTCACGCATCATTTCAGTCTGAAAATAAATCCCAAACGTGGTACACTGTTATTGAAGACAAGCTGAACTGTGCTTTCCATGCAGAAATGATGCTGCGTTATATTTTCAGCTCGGGCACGAAGCCAGCACTAACTACTCTCTAATATAATTATGACTGAAGATGCTGTGGGGCTGGTCTGTGGGAGGCTCTGGGGTCTTCAGTGGAGCTGGGCAAAATCCTCTTTCTGTGCACATGAAGAGCTTAGGGATATGCACATTTAAGCATGCTCAGTCGGAATCAGGATTTTTATATAACTACAGTAACTTTTAAATCTTTTTTTGACTACTGAATGGGGTAAAACATGCTTTAAATTTATTAAAACCAAAAGGTGACTGTGGGTTGTAAAGAAGGTCTTTTAACAGCTCCTACCGAAACACCAAGAAGCCAGGCTGGAAACTCTCTTTTGAAGTCTTTGTAGACATCACTGAGTAGTCCTGCCTTTAAAAAAAAAATAAAAAAATTAAATAATGGCACAATTTCACCCTGAATCGTTTGCTCTGTTGGTGAAAGTCACAGAGAAAAGTCCTAAAATTATACAATTATAATAATAAATCAATTCAGCATGTCATTTCTGCTTTTCTACATTAATAAATTAACCATGTAACATTGTTCAAAATTATGTCAGTTACGCATATAATAATCTTTTAAATTAATGAAGTGATGAAGCAGTTTGATGACACCCATGATTTACAGGGCTGCTTTTAGCTAATGTTAAAAGCCTTTCATTTAATAAATTGTCCCCTTGAGAAATTACCAAAAATTAATATTTTCTATGCTAAATGTTCCAAGGTTTACACTTTTTCACTATATTAGCAAATGGCAAGAGAGAAGCATTTTTCAAAATATATCTTCTTTTACATATATTTAATTGAAATTAATTAGTATATTACTTTAGAAGGAAATGATCACAGAGAAAGGTGTGGGATCATTTATGAGAGTTTCTTATGGCAATAAAACAGCATTTAAACAATGGAATTAATCATGTCCTTAAAATTTTTTATGATAGATCAGGAATCATTCCAAGCTTTTTGATTAAATAGAAGGACATTCCATACAGACTGGAGTAAAAAAGAAAAATTCCAGCTATTCCACTGCAGTTAATATTTCCCTGGTTTCATTATGTCAGGATATGCGCATGCTGAGTATTTACTGATCTAAAAGCAGGATTCTGAGTGAGGTTCACAAGATATATTTTGCTTTGCTCTTCCTTGTGCTTGGCACCCTGATGTAATGTATGCACGAGGTTATGAATGCTTAATATTTCCCATTTTATGCACATCTTATCAGAAGCGAGCTTTAAAGCCACTTTCTCCTAGGGTTGGTTGGGATTCAAGGAACATAACGTGAAATGGTATAGTATGTCCTATTAAAGAGGTTAAAATGGAGGTTATAATTATGAAAGCTCAATAGATTTGAAAGCCAACACAGTGCCCCCTCACATGTGATACTATCTCTAGAAAGGGAAAGAGATATATAGGACTATAAAGGGAAGCCTGTAATTGATGCTCTCTGTACTTATTAGGATTTGTTTTAGTAACATCAGGGACTCGTTTTTGTACTACCTCTGAATAAATAATGTGCACAGTAGGTTGGGTCAATTCCTTTTCACTTTGAAATATTTTCAGCGGTTGCACTAAACCCAAGAATAATTCATTGGCTTTTTGTAAGGCAGCTGGATGTATTATGAAAAATAGGTGCGTTAACTGATTTATCGGGGGGCGGGGAGGTGTCTGTAATAGGGGCCAGCATGAAAAAGAAGGGACTCTTGGCCTTTGGGGTGATGGGAAAGAATTTTCCATCTCAATCAGTAGCATTTCTCAAAAAACAAACAGGATTGCAGAAAAAGACCTTGTTCCAGTGTTTGTATTTGAATGCTCCACGGGTGAAATCTGCCACATAGCAGAGCGTCCGATGGGACACCCACATATAATTACCCATGGACAGAGCTCTGCCTCCTGTAAGTAAACCACCATAATGAGCACAGCTCCTCAAATACATATTTGTTTTAAAAATAAGTGAAACAGAACCATCCCAAAAAAGCCTGAAAATTGATTCCAGTGCAGGCTTTGTTTGGCTCCTGCTTCTGGCACTGATTCCAGAGTTTAATATCTCCGGCAAGTTGCTGCCTTATCCCCCATGCCAAGTTCGAGATCTCTCAAACTGCTCCAGCCCCACAAGTTACCCACTGTATGAGAGACACTGTGATGCTTAGCTAACATTTGTGTCCTTTAGTCCTTCGATATATCTGTGGGTGAAAAGACCCACAGAAGGACAAATTCATTTCTAATGGCAGTGATTAACAGATTAGTTGTGGCTTGTTCTAATATTTCTATAGATATCCCTGTGCAGCAACATCTGAAACTTGTAAGGTTTTTTGCTGGGCAGTTTGGTTAGTTTAGGGTTTGTTTAGGGTTTGTTTGGTGAAAAACAAATCCTGTCTGTCTATCACCTTCCTCTTGCACTAACTAGGTAGTGAGGGACAGGATTTTTTTTCTCAAGTGCTTCTTAAGTGTGAAAGCCCCCCTTGAAATTCAGTCTTCAGGTAGGGTCTAGTTTCATTTGGTCTTAAGAAACAATGTCAGTTCTAGCAAAGTGAGAAGAATTTCTGTGATGGTGGAAAACAATATTGCACACTTGTATGCTTCTGCATACAAAGTTTGTCCATCCAGAGATGAAGGGCCTGATCCTGTAAAAGCAGCAGGAGTTTGTCACGAGATCTGAGGATACTTAAGATAAGTTCCACTAGTGATTTGTACTGAACAGGAGTCAAGACAGACTTTGCAGGGAAAGGGTTGCTTCAGCAGCTGCAAAGCGACCGACAGCCATTGGGTTTGATGTGAGCTCTCAAGACACTTGGCAAACTTTTGATTGTAGTGAAAAAATTAATGTGAGTGAGTCTAGTTTTTGCTGTGAAACTTGCGGATGATTCTAGAGATTATTAGTTTGGGGTATTTGTTGACAGAACATCTCACCGTGATTTCTGCATCTTCCAAGCTGGAAAACTGGTGGGAATGATAATAAGAGGGAATTAATGATACTTATTTGTTTAAAAGCAGAAATAGTGGTATTCATTTCTCTTTACTAATAGATATTTAGATTTTATCTATAAGAGAATATAATGAGTAATAACAACAAAAGCATAGAATAAGTTGCAATCTCTGAGAAAAGCATGTCTGGCCATCAGAACAAACAAGGAGTTTCTTAATTTGTGCTTCTGTTGGGATAGATAAGGATTGCATCATCCTGTGTAACATAACCTATCCAAATGCAGATAGGGCCAGGAAAACCATACATTTCTGCCAAGAGAGTTTCTGCTTAAATATCTTTATGGCAAGAAAGAATTCCATCTCACTCCTCAAGTCCTGGAACAAATTGAAGGGTTAGTCCCTAACAGTAATTTTTCAGATGAGGAAATGACCTCAAACTGCCTCAAGAGATTTGGCAGAGAAGGGTCGAGAGGATGCAGAAGAAAAGGAGGAGCCCTTGAGAAGGACAGAGGGCTCCTTCCTCTACTGTTTTTTGGGGATGAAAGCTGTAGGGATGAAGAGGGAAGTTTCAGCATAAAAGACCTCAGCAGTTTGCACTTTCAGCTCATGTTCTTGATGATTTTGTAGCATCTGCTGCTGTGGGGTTTGCTGTACCTGCCTCTGTGTCCCCACCAGACATATCTTTAAGCTTTAAGCAGAAGCTCCTCCCGGTCCATGTAAGGCTCTTTTGCACCTACAGTTTGGATGAGGCTCAGTCTGAGATCTGTGAAGAGCGTGCTCTGAGCCTTGCTCCAGACAAGTGTCAGCTGTGGGACAGTGCTGTTGGGTTTTAATATTGGTAGGACAGAGGCTTCTACGCAAAGATAAGAATTACATGGGGGATGATTTCTAGGTAATTAAGTAGCAGATAAGCCTGCATCAGTGTTTACCATATCCTATTGGCCACAGCAAGGTAGCATTACAGGAAGATCTATTGTTTCTCTTGCTTAGTTGTCAATAATATCATTTACATGCCTCTATCTTCCAAAGTTGAAGTCACCCTTCATATTGTGTACCAACCAGATTAATTTTATTAACACCTTTTTGTGCAAAACCATCTTCTTTTATTTAAAGTTGTCAGACTTGAGGGTTGGAGAGGGTGGTAGAAAAGCTTACAAGGTCTTACAGCTCTTTCTTGCAGAAGAGTGAGGTGAGGCATCCAAGGAGCTGGGATCCAGGTTTTCAGGCCTTAAAATGGGATGTAAAGCACAGCTGTGTTAGCAAAGTGTTGTGTGCCAAGTCAAGCACCTTAATTGAAATTTAGGCTAGTGCTGAGAATCTATAGGGAAGTTTTGCTTTAAGTGACTATCACATTTCTATTACACATCTGTGAAGGGGATGAGAAGAAAAATTCCTGTCCACTGCTCGAAGTGCTAAGTATCCCCACTCTCCTGATCCTCCATCATTTGCCCACTGCATTTAATTACTTGACAAGGAAGGATGTGTGCATTGGCACGTGCAAGATTTAGCTGGAGTGTCACACCAGGTGCAGATTTGCTAGGGGATGCAGGGGCTTTAGGCCTTTCCTAAGCAATCGCAGTCTGTCCTGGGGATGCTGGTGTGACTGGATTTGTCCCCACATACTCTTATAATCAGTCCACCTGCCCTGTCAGGTCATGGTGCCCCTGTCCTGGGGCTAACCAGTCTCATGGAGCATCAGCCCTCTGCACAGGGTAGCATGCTGAAAAAGTTCACTTTACCAGTAAAATTGACTAAACCAACTAAATCTTTTATAAGAGCAGCCAGTCTCACGACTGATATGGCCAGCAGAGGTTATTTGAATTAGCCAAGAAATAAAGTGATCAAAAATTAAACTAACAACCAATTTATTAAAGAAGAATGAGCCAGGCAATATTTGAGCAAAAGCATCTCTTTCCGTCTGCCAGGAGGTGGTAGAGTTGGTGCAAAGCCACAGTGGTCAGTGGATGAAGACAAGTCAGGAGGAAGAAGAGGAGGGCAGGAAAGCTCCAACTGACACAGCCTGCCCCCTCCTTCAGTTCCTTGATGTGCATCACATCCAGCCCCTGGATGAGAGAGGGGCAGGTACAGAAGACCACCTTAAAATCTGAAAGAACACAGATCAGACAGCACATGAGTAACAAAAGGAAGGCACAAATGTACCAGAGGGAAAAAGGCACCAGCTGCAAAAAAAAAAAACTAAAAAATTTTTAAAATTAAAAAAAAAAACAAACTTGAAACCTGGTGGTTTATTGGCTGACTGTGGAGCACAAAGTGATACGAAGCATGGTTTTTGCTTGCTGATGAGTACAGAGGAAAGGCTGGGATATGGTCAGGTTCAGACTGGACTTGCATAGAGGAGAGAAATTCATAGAACCTGACTCACCCCTGGTTCGTGCTTCACACAATCTCTTCCAGCCTCTGCAGAGGAGATGCAAGAAGTGCCAGTTCACGTGGTTGTGCAATACACTGGAGGAGGCTGAGTTCCTCCCAGCAGCTGCCTGCAGTGGCAGCAAGGGTCTGCCGGGCATAAGGAAGGGCAAGACAGAAAAAGCCTCCCCCAGGTGAGGGGAAAAAAAGAAGTCAAAAAGGTAGTGGAGGATTCACTACTGATGCTCTGTGTGACAACTGTAAGGGCGAGTGGAGAGAATTGAGTTTGGGAGCAACCGCAATGCCCTGCAAAAGCATCTCCCATCATGTAAACATGATGATAGGAGCAAGTAACGCACTGTAATTGGAAACAATATTAACTATTGCAGAGCCTCTTTGACCAAAAAGCATAAAATTCTTTGCATTTTGGATAGAAACTCCTCCCCAGGAAATACGTATTTTGCATATCCAGACCTAATGCTGCTGATTCAGAAGTTAGCAGATAAAAAAGTTACTGTTCATCGTGGGTCCTATTTGAGGGTATGCGGTTGCACACGAAGCTTTATGGAGCTGCAGAGGATGAAAAATACTGTGTCTAGACTGCCAGCTCAGTGCCAAGCTGCTGTCTGATGCGGTGAAAATATAAAGATATACCGTGTTTTCTTCAGCTTTTAATACCTGGAAATGCCAGCAGACCCTGGCAGACCAAGCTGCCACGAAGGGGTCAGCGAGACATAATGAAACATCCATGAGAGAAGAAGCATCCTGGCATTATACATGCATTTGCACAGGTTGGCAGGGCAGCCTGCTATTCCATATCTCAGGCTATGTTAGCTGTTTATAAATTATTCCCTAAGTTTTATCTCACCCGCATATTCATTTTTAATGCTTAAATACACATTAAGAATAATTTTTGCTAAAGGATGATCCCTAATTCCATCAGGAGCAAAGCTAAGGAAATGATACATGCAAATCTGAGCAGGGGCTGGTACCATTAATCACTGGCTTGTCTTCCTGGAGGGAACTTGCCAGTCCTGGGTCTGTTGGAGCTTGCAGCCTGGATGGGAGCCTAAAGGCCTTGGATGAAACCCTACCTGTGTGCCAGAGGTCCTTAACTCTCCAAACTTGCCACTCCCACACCCAAAGGAAAGCTCTCGAGCTCTTCTGCTTTCCCACAAAGACTAAATCTTTCAATTGCCTCCCACACAAACCAAGGGAAAGGATGGAGCAAAATGCATTTTAATGAGCATTTGAATAATCATCGGGATGAGCACTTTTCACTGACATAGCACCTTTTGTTCGAGCGATTTATAAACATCCATTAAGCCTGACAACTTCCCTGAAGGGTAATTATTTTTACTTTTTTTTTTTAGTCTTGGGAAGTGGAGAGCTGGGATCTGCTTGAGGATAGGGCAGGAAACTCATGGCGGGGCTAGAAATGGGAACCCCACGTGCGGGATTTCCTCTCCCCCCTCCATAGGGTTTCCTCTTGGCTCTCTAATCACTGAGTGAGATCTTGATGACCAGATGCTCATAGATAACATAGCTCAAATATTGCTTCCTCCCTGCAAATTGCACGTTGGCTTGGTTCAAAGGCCAAATCCTATTCTGCCATCAGCCGGTGGCAAGGATCCCATCGAACATCAGTGAAAGGGAGGCCAAGCTGCAAGAGTTTGGAAAACAAAGCTAAATATGTGAAAACTTTTGCAATCGGACACAGTTGCAGAGTGCCGTGTGGTTTAGAGCATTTTCTTTTGCTCGAGGAAACCTGGAAAGCTTTAAATGAAACTGTTTCTGAAAGGCACATCCAGGAGCTTTATCCAAAACCACTGGCAAGGCATTTCCCTCCCAGACAGTGTGCACGTTCCAGGGTGCAATGACAATATTTCTTCTCTGACATCGCCAGTTAAAAGGATTTATTTTCAGTAAAATAGAGTACTTCAGTTGTGTGATGGGCAAAAAAAGGTACTATATAATTAAAAGTGGTATTAGACAGAAAAATGAGATGTTAGGCAGATAATTAGGGAACTATTATAATTAGAATGTGCTTTTAAATCCCTTAGTAGCTTCTATTATGAAAGGGATGTCCTCTGATTAACTAATATTTCCTTTAAGTAGATATTTTTCCTCTTCCTTTTGGACAGGACAGCTAGAACTGAATGACTTCATCTTAAAAAATCACAGTTTACTGGGGCAAGAGTTTTCCTTGTAACAAGGCAGTTTTGCTCAGGAAAAAAGACCTATATTGGGGTTGAAAGTGGCAGGGAAGACTTTTCTAGCAAGCTTATTAAATTGCTTCTCTCCTCTATTAAATACAATCTTATTTATAGACAGTATTTAGTATTCTTTGTATTGAGTCTTTTAGAGAAATTATTGCTGTTAGAGTGGTGATAGCCTTAGATTAAATTTTTATTCATGCAGGTTTTATACAAACGAAACTGCTGCATATTTCTATGTGAAATAGAAAACCGTGATGGTTTTGAAAGAATGGGGAGCTTCAGCGAGAGCTGTCTGACAGCTGCTGTTAATGAACACAAACCAACAAGCCTCTCGGAAGCTGCTTGTCTCTCCCTGGCTCTCTGGCAGGGAGTAGGGAAGGACAGAGGTCTGTCCCACTGCTTACAGCCCCATAAATCAGAGTAACTCTGCTGAAGTCAGTACAATTGTAAGAGAGTTAAAACTAGAGGAAGTGGGAGAATTAGCTGTGCCATTCCCCTCACCTGAGCCTTTGCACGCACTGGTTTGCAGGGAACTGCTCTGAGAAAATGTCATGGGCAAATAAGGAAAAGTGGAAAAGGAAAATAACTTGCTGAAAATGCAGCCTTCCTCCTCCCCACTTTTTTTTTTAATTAAGTCTAAAATTTTAGGAATTGAGAAAGAAGTGAGTGCAAAAGTTCAATATGATTGCAGAGGCCAAATGTTGCCTTTTATTTGTAAAAGTAGGAGGGGAGAGCAGAGGAGGAGACAGCCAAATGTCCATGCCCAGCACTGGTGTATGTTTGCATACTGCTGTATTTGGACAAACAAGACTCCTGTTCTTTCACCTAAAACCCAAAAAGCAGATGGATAATTGCCTTATGCAGGGTCAAGATCCTTGGCATCCATCTGCAGATATAAAGATAACTTACTTAAAAAGGCATTTGTGGTACATCTGATTCCAGCTTACTGGACATTTTGTTGAGAGAAACATTTTAAAAAATGCTTCCAAATAGCTGAATGATAAGGGAAAGGATGAAACCAACCCCAAATATAGTACACAGGCCCTGGAGAAAGGAGCCTGGGGAAGAGGCACCCTGCCTGAGTTTGGAGACTCCCAAGCCTGACATGGGCATTGCTACGAGAGCAGCGAAAAAGGCTGGAAAAAGTGTTTCCAGTGTGGTGAGTGGAAAGGGTTCTCAACCTACTACTTCTGGAAGGGAAGAGGAGAAACATCTCTTTGGGATGTCTTAAGGAAATATGGACATGGAGATCATCTTGTAGAAGCTCCAGAGATCATCAATGCACCAACACTCCAGGAGCAGGCTCTCAGGCACAGCGCTGCCATGTCTACCCAGACCATCCACCCGCTAACCAGGGAAAAGCCAGCAGCAATGAAATTCCAGTGGTGGTAGAAGGTGGCAAAACATCGACTGCCAGTGAGACTGAAGGAGGGACCTGTAGGCAAATGGCCCATCCAAAGATGGGAAACCCTCAGTCAGAGACAGCCTGGATTGCTACTTGCACTGGTTATGTGGTGGAGCGGCAGCTCTTGCTGCCTGATAGGGCCCCAAGTCAGCATTTCACCAGCAAATTTGGAAATATCATTCATCTGTCAGCCCCAGCACACCCCCGACACCGTGATTTGCCACTAAGGAAAACTTACAGGAGCTGGGAATCATCAAGGATCCACTTAAACTCTCTTACAGTGAATGAACCAGATCCTTTGAGATGATTTTTGGCCTTTCTCCATGGATCTGACAGATCCAGCCCCTTGTTGGGGTCAAAGGGACAAGACATTAGTGGTCTAACAGCAAAGCCTCCTGACAGTGTTCTTGCCGAAGGAGATGACCACATCAACAAATCCACCCAGGATCATGTTGCTGAGCCCTCATGAAGACTATCCAGACTCTGGAAAAAACCCATCAAGCTAAACTGCAGAAGTGCTGATGCCAGGGTGGACTGGGTTCAAATGATGTCTCCTGACTTTCCAAGCTGAACCCTGACTTAGAAGTCAAGGGAGAAAGACACAAACCAAAGGGAGTGAAGGGAATTTGGTAATTCAAAGCTGTGGCCTCTTGCCCTATATTTGCAGGATGAGGTTACAGGGAAATGTGAAACAGTTTTTCTTAATCCATTGAAAAATATCTGGGCTTCTCACTCCTGTAGAAAAGAGCCATTTCGCTTAATGATACCTTCCAGCTCTATGGTGCCACTCAGCCAAAATGCTGAAGCCTTTTACATGTCTTAATTCATCCTTTCAGCAAATAGCCAAGCCTCTGCACAGCAAAGTGCTCATGTTAACAGTACAGCACAATGGGGAAAATACAGTATAGAAAAATATGATGGTTTTATGTCTTTTATGTCTTATATTGCAAACACATAAAAACAATTAGGGTTTGGAGAATATTTTTTAAAAGCAAAGAGAATGATTGGCAAGGCAGGGAAAATAGGTATTATACCCCTGGGAGTGTCAAGGACATATTATTTTCCCAATTTTACAGAATAGAAGTGCCAGATCAAAATTACTTTCCCAAGATCACACAGGGTGATCCTGCCACCTTTTCTATTGAGTAGTTCTTACTCAAGGGTTTGTCTGTCTTCATGCCCAGAGACCTCTGTGTTTTAGGGAGTTTAAAGCCTGCTATCCAGTGGTGTAAATTTACAGTGTATTAGCTACTCTATATTTATTCCTCACATAAATATCTTTTCAAAGTGAGCTGCCTCACCCAAAGGCACTTTCAGAAGTGTAAGGCCAGTGGTAATGCCGCTAAAAGAATTAACACTGTCCCACATAATTAGCGGTAATTAGTACTGGTTAGGACAGGAGTTAATGCACACTAGTGGACATAAATTCTGCCTTTGTGTCCCTGTGCTGACATAAAACCAGCCTGGGAATAAGATCCCACTGGGTGGGAAAGTGAAGGGACCAGGTTAGTTATCTGATGCCTTGTGATGCTGAACCTCAAATTCTCTTTATTCCAGACCTTTCTTCCCATCCTGAAAGCCTGCATACTCTTTTTGGCAAGGTAACGGTTCTGCCAATGTCCTAGTGGTATTTCATAACCCATCATTTCTCTGGGTCCTGCAGGCGAAAGAAAACCTGGATATCAAAACCCGTCGCTGCGTTGATATGGCCAAATACATTCAGGGATTTCTTCGTAGCTTCCCACTCTGGGGTTAACTATTTGTGGCAGCAAAACTAAATTACAGACTTGACAGCAAAGAAAACCAATTAAAAAAAGAAAGTACCAGAATAAATTCCAGCTATCCCCCTCCTGCCGGTGAGAAGTTGAGGGCGTGATGGATGGCTTTGCAGAGGAAGGAGGATGCGTGTTGGGGCACAGGTGGCACATGTACAAGTGCCAGTGCACATCTGGCATACACATGAATTCAAGACACCAGAGGAAACTGGGACACAGGTGAGAAGTGAAGAAGTAGGCACACAGAGAAGGTACTTCACTAATGCTTCAAATGTATTTTATTTCAAACTGTTTTCTACGCCTTGTCCAAGGTCGGAACTGTCCTCCTTTTGGTAGGACTTGAAGTTTTAAAGAAAATAAGGAGTATACAAAGTCACTTGACTGCAAAATCCCTCCTCCTTCTTTCCTTTCTTTCTTTACTTTGAAGATGACTTCTCATAGCTATTTATAACTCAATAGTTATAAATACTTGAAAGGGAAAAACTTGGAGGTAATCTTTTGGGCTGAAACCCCTCATTTTTACACCTAGGCAACTGCTGTGCTTATTGAGTTAGGGAAAATAACTTAGCAAACACAGACAGAGTCTCACGATATAATCACAAAGAAAAATGAACTTTTATAACATAGAGACCACCCACTTCATCTCCAAGGAACAGCCACTGAAAGCCAGGTTTTATTGGGGTTTGAAGGACGTGCAGGCAGAATTGCCATAGGTGCTGAGGCTGAGTCTGATTTCCAGCATCACTGAGATCCATCTGCTTTTACCGTCTTTACCCAGACCTGCTGGAGCTGAACACCATTCATAATCAGGGCCCAGATGGTCTCTGAAAAAGGTCCTTTTCCAATCAGGAAAGTGATTTGAAGTGTAATTTTAAATTCACTTTCTAAAATACAGAGGTAAACCCCTGTATGGACACACTTTGATTTAACCAAATCTTACATTGATTTTGATGATTCATTTGAGCTAAACCAATAGAAAGTGCTCGTAAATTGAATTTTTTTTTATTTTTATTTTTGTTCTGGGCTTTTTATCACCTTAGCTAGTTTAAGGACTCAACTGCAGTTAAAGCTGGCATATTTTTATATCGGTTAGTTTTGTCTAGAAACCTGCAGACCTGTTTGTGCCGGCTCATCGGGCACTTGTAAATGGATTTCATCTTGATCAAAGCAAGTGGAGGCAAATGTGATTCCCAGCCCACTGGAGAGGGACTCCCAAGACGATGTCAGCCAAAGGAAGAGTTACCTACTGCAGCCAATGTGTCACAGAACTTCAAAGCAGGATCCATAGACAACCTTGGCTAGGAGCAGGGAACAGATCCAAGGGAAAACTTGAGGCAGGATGGCTTGGCATCCTAAACAAAATTTATATTAAGAGACGAGCAGGTAAGAAGAACTTAATAAAAAGCACTGGAAAGTGGAAAGAGGGAATGGAATAAACTACATGCCCATGGCAGCAAGTGGTCCCCCAATGGAGTTTTCCTGGGAGGTCTCTTACTTGAAACACTAGTTTTTAACATGCTCATGAGGTAAAGTTCCTCTGAGAGTTAGTGGCTGTTTGTGATGGTCTTGTGGTGTGTTTGGAGGAACACACAAACTCACTAGGCAGTGAAATAGAAATCAGTGGAGGGGGAGACCCAGGAGCTACACTGTGTCGAGGCAAAGCACAGCACCAGGGCAGACCAGAAGACTAAGCAAGGAATATGTGTCAAATCACATTTCATATTTTTGATGCCAATGCTGTCTCTTTTTGAGAATAGTGTGTGGCACATAGCTGGGAGGAGCCACCTGAATCAAGAAGGCAAGAGACCCCTTTGGGTGGCCCCTCGTGGAGGAACCTGGCCCAGCATCCCGGTGGCTGGAAGCAGAAATGAGGCAGTTGTCTGCCTCCTGACCCAACAAGGCCAATGAAGGTGACACAAGGATGTCTAGTGAAGTGCTGCTGATGGATTCCAGCCTATGTGAAGCTGGTAAGGAAACATTTGGGATAACTGTAGCTCTTCTGGAAAACCGTGAAGGGAGCTGCAAATATATTCAACTGCCATAAAGACTTCAAGTCCGGAGAAACACAGAAAGAGAAATCATATTGCTCAGAAGAGTTTGTCAATACCAGTAGGGAGGGAGGAGGAGGTGGCATTCCTAGGTATGGAAACACAGGGCAGAAAGCCACCAGCCACTCGAGTTCAGTGAGGAAAAGCAGAATTTGAACTGTGTGGGCAAGACAGATGGTGGAGCTTTCCCCTAACTTATAGACCCAACATGTGCTTCTAATACAGAAACTAAAGCAGAAGCTAGAGTTACTGCAAGGCTGAGTGTACTAATGAATCAAATTGTCTCTACACGACTTCAAAGGCTTTGGGAAGAAGCAAGAATAACTAGAAATGTAACACTAACGGTAGGGACAATGTGGCTGGCACTGGTTAGACCCGGTGAGGGTCTCTTCACCAACAGAGAGGCAAACTGTGTATCAAAAAGGATGAAAAAAAAGTAGGTCTGGTGGTGCTGTACAGCAAAGGAGAGTTAGCAGCAGCGTCCTCAAGTTCGGTGAGAATAAAAGTGAGGCAGAACAGGCTTGGTACAAAAATCAGGTGAGCAGTACAGTACTAAAATTTGATGGGGACTGAAGTAAGAAGCATTTCAAGTACTAGCAAGGGCAGGAAAATAATAGAAAGGGTTACAAATGATCAGCAATGCAGACAACTATAATAAACTATAATAAACTTCAGCTTGGAAACATAAAAGGAAAAATATGATCTTGGATGATATCGGAAAAATAATTTAAGCAAGATATTCTGCGGGGGGAGAGATCTGGGTGAGGTCCAAAGTTGCTATTTGTGAGTTAATGAAGAGAGGGGTGGGAACAGCTTGTCTTTAAGCAGAGGCCCAAGAGGCAAAGCATCTCAGCTCTGCTTCTTGTGCCACCATGTAGTTTCTTGGTCAATTCCCTTGAAAACTTTCTGTGCTTCGAGAGCTCTGACCGTGGGATGAGGATTTCCTATCGGGCACACCTGCTCATAAGATGTTCAGCTGCTATGGGGGCACCCCCCATGCCACAAGCTGTCACATAGCATTTGGATGAGTGATCCCATTTCAGGGGATGCACTCGAGGAAGATCAAACTAAAAGGGATGGTAGGAAGGGAGAGGGGGGCTGAAGCCATAGATGAGTTAGTGCATCTGTATGGTATCTCATAAATTTGGCTCTTTTCTGATCATGTTTGCAACTAGAGAGTCATAAAAGTAATGTTATGAGGCAAGAAGAGGGGTGAGGCCAAGAATTCAGTGCCCCTGAATTCCCCTGGAACTGCTTAGATGAGTATAGCCTGCTGACATGCCTTTGTTGGCTCCACCACAGAGAGATTCAGAACTGCTTTGTTCATGTCTACATGTACTACGATGCATACCTGCCTTCAGAAAAGTACAACCCTTTTCAAAAAGTGACTTAGGCCCTTAATCCCAGTGACTTTCAATAAGAGTTGGCTAGTAGGCAGCTCCTAAAGTGCGGCTCAATGTCCACATTTGCTAAAGATGGTTTATATCTCTGGCAGAAATGGGGTGCCAAATTTTCTGTGCACTGTGGTCACTGTAGTGTTGAGAAAAGAAACAAAATATCTTTGGAAATCTGAACCGAAAAGTTGAATATGGGATAGCCCTCCTCAAAGCATGCTAAGAGCCCTCTTAGTTAAAACAGAGAGTACTTATTTGATCTAAATACTGCTAAATGCAAGGAAACAGCATTGCAGGAGAGCTGAGCTGATGGCTGTATGAGGTGTTTCCTTGGTTCCATGTAAAAAGTACTCCCTTTCCAGAGTTTGAGTGTCTGTCTGATTTCTTATCTTGTTCCCACAACTAAGTTGAGGATAAGAGCAGGAAAGCATTTTCTTTAAAGTGTAATTACAGCTTTTCAGGCAAAGCTAGAGTCTTCGGGGTAAAAAAAAGTGCTCAGTTGGATAAGCTGGAAGCAAATGTTCCCTTGATGCATCTTGGTGAGTTCTTCTGACTGTGGTTTTCCTTTGAGATCTGCAGATGCCTGCAGATCTTTTGTATGGACCCTTCAACCAAGCCACAGAAAGTGACCATTAGCACCGTGTCATCACGAGGGATGCTCTGAATCCCCGGACCGCTGGAGTTTCCCGTCTGAAACCAGCACACGGGCCTGGGCACGAGCCCCTCCCCACAGACCTGCAAGGCCGGCATGGAGCCGTCGAGGGCCAGGCCGGGATGCAGGGCTGCCCTTACCGTGGCTGCAGGGCTGCGGAGGAGGCGATGCTGCTGCTGCCTTGTGGGAGGCCCAGGGCTCGGGAGGCAGCTCCTGGGTCTGGGGCCCCTCCGAGGGGACGCTTGCTCTGCTTGGAGGAAAGTGCAGCTTTCACTGCCTCCCTCCCTGGTCCCCCTTCCTTCTCTCCTTCGCCTTTTTTTCCCCCCCTCCCTGCCTGCTTCTCACAGCTGCTGCCTCGGGGACCCAGCCTGGGTGCGGAGGAGGCCGCCTTCCCCTGCGAGGCTCAAGGGCGAGGGCAGCTGCCTCTGCAGGATGGAGAGGGGCGGCAGGGGCGGGGGCAGCGCAGGCGGAGGATGAGCACGCCTGTCCTGGGAGGCAAAGCCCAGCTCTGTGGTTTTGGGGCTGACGTGGCTGGCGTGGCACTGCTGCGAGTGGGGAGGCGTAGGGAAAGGGGAACGCCGCGTTTGAGTGCCTCTCCTCCGAGGGAGGTTTCAAAAATGGTTAGCGGGGAGAGTTTTTTTCTAAGTTGCCCTTAGACCGGTCCTTCATGTCCGTGCACACGCAATGCGCCCATATAGGCTTTTCTCGCAGCCTTCGTAGCTGGCCAAAAATTATCCAGGGGAGCTCAGAGCTACACGTACGTCCATGTACTCACTTCTAAGACACCGAAGTGAATGACAGCCACCCATCCTGCTGTCACCCGTGCTGCTGCAGGTCCCCTTCACTTGCCTGCACACACGTGCACCAAGCTGGATCCAAACCGCTTAGGGTTCAGCAACTTGTGCCCAAAACGCTACGAAATGAAGAAAGAAGACCAACTAGAAGCTCTTTTGCAGCCCCCTCCTCTCCCCCCCTTTTTTCTTCTTTCTTGCCGAGAGAATTGTTTGCGGGTTTGAGGAGAGGGATGTTTAAATAGCTCCGCAGATCCATTTAGTAAAGTCAATATGCAATTATGCAAAAGCCCGTGATAATGCACCCCCAGATGCAGATAACGACGGGCTGGGCTGTCCTGGGGGGAGACGCGAGCAGCTGGCAAAGTCTTGGGGTGGGGGATTGCGGGGACCCTGACACGCTCCCCTGCCTCCCCAGCCTCTCGCAGCCCCCAGGCACAGGTCGGTTCCGGGTGCTGGCGGGGCTTGAGATCCCGGGAGCGTCCCGAGCCCTGTTCCGCACTGCGCTGCCGGGCACAGAGCTTTGCTCCTTATTTTCCTTTAATTTTCCAATTTATAAAGCGTAAGTGATTTGCACCCAAATTTTCCTAGATGGTATCGTTTGCGGGAAGCCCCCTCTCCGTGAGTGCTGAGCTAGAAGAAAGCCTCGGGTTCCCTCCCGTCCCACCAGGCTGAATAGCCCCAGATCCCCGCTTTTATTAATGCCCATCCTCTGCAATCGGCATCAGAGGCACGCCGAAATAATGCTGTAATGGGCTCATTAGCCGAGCTGCAGACGGGCTTAGGTAATAGGAATGGAGCAATAGTGAAAATTAGTTTGGAGGAAAACATCAAATTGAAAAGCTCTGACAAAACTCCGCTTTGCTCTAGTTCAGCCGAGGTACTATCAGACACCAATATTCAATTCCCTGTGGCTTAAAATTGATTTTTTTTTGTTACTCGCTAATTTGCTTCTCGTACAATGTCGCAAGTATTTTCAGACTCATTTGGAAGGGAAAAATACTTTGTTCAACTTTTTAGAAGAGTGGCTTTCGACTTCTTATACCAGAAGTATAATTTTTGCTTTAATTTCTGCTTTATGTACTCTGAGGAAAGTATCCGTAATACCTTCTTGATAAAAAAAAAACAAACAATCAGGCAGGTTGTTGTTTCCTTCAAAGACAGCAATTTTACCCGCAGAGACGAACTGGGAACTGAATTTAGCCCAGCAGAAGTGGGGAAAGTTTCCAGAAAAAAAAAAAAAAAAGGTATCGAATATTTTAGGCTAATGTCACCCTCTGTTGAACTCTGGCAAGTGGCTCTGAAGGCAAAGAGCTGTCGGAGTTGGTCCGCTACAAGTGGCAGGAGGGTTTGCTTGTACCTTTATTTAACATATTGAAAAACCCCCACTATTGTTCATCTACGTGGGTGTCTCCGGCTTTTTAGGCTACGTGCGGGCATATGTGTGGACTAACAGGCGCTTAGAGATCTTTGCTTTAAAAAACTCCTTGTAGCTCACGTAGACCACTCGATTTTTATCTGCATGTCCAGTCGGCTGCTGACATTCTCTGTAAATATGACAGAGGCTTTGCATTTCACAGCCCCTCTGCGTCCCTCGCCTCGCAAAAGTCAAGGGGTTTTTTTAAAGGTATTTTTTTTTAATAAAAGCAAGAACTTTTTTTTTTTTAATCTCTTCTTGAACTTTATATTTTTGAGGAGAGCATCCCAGGCGCCACGGGAGCGGAGATCTCAGTGGGCAGGGAGAGAAGGGAGGGGAATTACCCAGTTCAGCTGCATCTGCCTGAGAGCACCCGCGTTTCGGGCACGGGCAAAGGTTCGGGAACTTAAAACAGCAACTTTATTGTTTCCTCTAAGCCGAGACTAACGCTGGGCTGGCGTGAACTGCCCTCCTGATACCCAACCAAATAGTGGCATCAAAGTGATTGCCTTCGCTGCCCTCCGAGAGCATCCTCGGTGTGGGAGCTTCCCGGATTGGAATCTCTCCCTCTGCCCACGAGCTGCAGCCGGCTGGTGAAGTTTTTAAACAATTTGCAAGTATTTTCCCCTTCTTTTTCTAAAAAAATTCCCCCCTGTGCTACATATTTAGCTAATGTCCAACTGCCTCGCACCGGTAAACTCAAACCATCTTTACCATATCATCGCTTCGCGCTCTGCAGTCAGTGAAGTCCTAAACACTTAAAAATGGAGTTTTTATACAATTTTACAAGTGTAGCCGAGGAAAAAAAATAATTGTCTCTACGGCTTTTCTGTCCGGGGTCGTTTTCCCCTTCTTCTACCGAGCAACTGGGCGCCTCCGGCCCCTCTAAATTGCCGAAAACTGGACTTTTCTTTCGCAGAAAATTTGGAAGCGTTTCTAGCTGTAGTTTTCCCATCTCCCAGTAGACGGCACAACAGCTCAATCCTTGGGATGCAGAACAGCCCAGCGGCTTTTCCCTTCTTTTTTTTTTTTTTTTTTTTTTTTTAATTAAGCAGCCAGAGTTTTACCCAGCAATTTTGTTTTATTGTTATTATTATTTAATGCAACGAGAAGTATAGGAATATCAACAGGCAAGAGAGAGGGCTTGGCATAGGCAGGGAGTACAGAAGTGCGGGGAGTAGATGGGCTAAAGGCAGGCAGGGACCGTCGCGAACCCCGACGCGGAGCAGCGCTTCCAAATTAACCCAAATGAACTTGTAACGCCTAAATCGTGAAAGAAAAAAAAACCTCAACAACCCCAGCACTATGGTGCTGCCGGGCTCTGCGGTTATTTTGGGGATTTTAGGCTGAAATTGTCTATTTGTAGTGTGAGATAGGAAGGGCAAGGCTCAGGTCGGCTCTGTGCTGCCTTGCCCGGGCTACCCCGAGGTGCCACCGCGGGGGAAACCTGGCAGCCGCCGCAACTTTTGTCCCTGAAAGGCTCCTTTGGTGTGCGGGTACCTCCACTCCCGCCGCTGTCACCGCTGTCACCGTTGAAGTCACAAAAAATCCCGGCCAGTAACTCATTTCCCAGTTAATTTTATTAAAAAACAATATATATATATATATGTAGCTGTGTTTAGAAAGTTTTAAGACATCCGTAAATTTTATTGGGAAGTATTTTATGAAGCCCTCCATTTAATTAATCAAAATCCCCCATAACTTCTGCAAACGTCAGGGCCGGCCGTGGGGGGGGAGCGGGCAGTCCCCGTTCCCGGTTCCCCCGTTCCCCCGCAGCTCCCCGGGCCCGGGCTGTGCCGGCGGTGGGCGCAGGGCAGCCCCGGCTGTCCCCGGGCTGGCTCTCTGAACGGACCCGTCGCTCTTTTGTTTTTCTGCATCGGGAGCTAGTAAACAACCCTCCCCCCAAATCCCGGCGCTGCGCTTCATCTGCGCGCTTAAACCCCTCGCATTTAACCTCCTTTTATGATCACACGCACCCCACCCCCCACTCCGATCTGACCTTTAATGGGCTTTAAACAAGTTCGGGTTTCCCCCCCTCCACCCTCCATCCCTCTTTCAACCGCTCCATCAGGCTCTGACTTTTCGGGTATCTCCGCACGTATCGCTCCCCCCCTTTCCTTATCTGAAGCATTCCTGGATTATCTCCCGGCCGCCTTTTCCAATGCTTTCTTCTGCGGTTTCTTGTTTGTTTGGCTCTTCTGGTTGTTCCTATTTCAGTTTTCAGATTTCGGTATTAATGGTGAAAGAGCACACTTGGATGCTAATTCTGCCCCCATCCCCGTCCCCAGTCCCCCCCTTCCTCCCCCCCCCAGTCTCTGCTAGGAAGGCGGCAGGGAAGCCTGCTAGAAACCATTTGATTGTTCCTAGGTATGACTAATTCTTTCCTTAAGCTGGGAAATGCAGCCTGATTAAAAGCCTCATTTATTATCCGATAAGCAAATGGACCCAGATTCCACCTCGTGGAGGAGGCTCCCTCGCTCCCCAGACGCCCTTTTTTTGCCTCAGCTCGGAGGGTCCCTTCCCCAAAGGCCCAGCCCGGGTCGGGGGGGGCCGCGCAGAGGGCGCGCAGCGCTCCGCGCTCTGAGCCGAGGCCGCTGCTCGGCCCGCCGCTCCCGCCAGACCCCCTCGCTCTTTCCTCATTGCTTTTGCCTTATCCCTATTCCTCCCCATCGTCCCCCCCCCCCCCCCCCCGCCGCCCCTCTCACTCTTTTGCGATGGACAAGCGTAAATAGATTCCTGCAAAACAGCAAGTTTTGGGAAAAAAAAAAATAAAAGAGGAGCCTTGCCTAAAAAGGTGGCGGGGCGAGATGCTGTGCGGGTCCCGCTGCCGCTCAGCGCATCAGCCGCGGCAGAAGTTTACCGGGATAGCGCGGATCTGGCCGTTTACTTTTCCCGTTTAATAGATGATTAATTGCTGTCCGGATTAGCCTCCCCCCCTTTTTTTTTTTCCCCTTTTAATTCTGGCCGGCCTCTCGCCGGCGGAGCGGCGGGCAGAGCAGTTCCTCGCAGCGAGCCCTAAGAGTAATAACTGTTTGCTAATTGTAAAATCCTTATCCAGGATGAGGTTTGGGCAAACAATTTGTAGGGCTGTAATTACATTGTAAAAGTGTTTCGGGCTCCGGATTGCGCTGAATTAAGCTCATAAAGGCCCGGTGAGGACGCTGAAAAAGGGCCTTTGGGTTTTTTTTTCCCCTAATTTCTTCTTTTTTCGGGGAGGAGGGGGTGAAGGAAAAAAAGTATGAGGAGAGGAAGAGAAGCATCCCTGGGAGTTGAGTCGAAGCAACCCTCTGCAAGGGACCGCTGCGATGGGGAAGCGTTCCCGAACGCCGTTCCCGGGGGAAATCAACAGGGAGATGAACCCCACGCGCGTCGCTCGGTTGGGTGGGTTGGGAGGGAGAGTCAGTGTATGAAAACGGCTCTTACCTGAGAGGTCTGTATTTCCCTCGCCGGGATAAAAGGCCGGTTCCTAGCGGAAAAGGGGCGGGAGGGAGGAAAGGAGGGAGTGGGGGAGATCATCGAAACGGGTTTCCCCGAAGTTTCAGACGTGGCGGCCCCCGGGGCTCCGGCAGCAGCGGAGCAGCGTCCCCGAGGGTTTTAGCGGGGGGACACCCCTGTCACTCCCCCGTATCCTCCCGGAGGCCGGAGGGTTCCCCCTCTTCCCAGGGGGGAGATGCGATAGTGCCGGGGGGGCAGGTCTCCTCGCAGAGCTCCCGCAGGTACGGGAGGAAGGGGCACGGCGAGTTCTCCGCTCCCGCACCGGCGGGGCTGCGGGAAAGGGAGGGATGGCTGTGCTTTGGGGACGCGAGGCAGCGGGCCCCCCGGCTCGGCGGGTGGAGGCACCGGCGCGGCGGGCGGGGGGAGGAGGGCAGTACAGCACGGCCGCGGAGCCCGGCGGAGGGGACAGGGCTGGGAATAGGGCTGGGAATGGGGCTGGATGGGGACGGGGATGGAGCGGGCGGGGCGGGCCGCGCCATCCCCTTCCCCCCCGTCGGCGGCGCACCATTCCCGAGCCCCGCTCCCCGCGCGGACCAATGGGGGCGCGGCGCGGGGCGGCGCGGCGCTGATTGGCCGTTGGCGGCGCGGCGGCGGCGGCCGGGGGCCGGGTGAGCTCACTCGGCCGGCGGCCGCGGGGGG